>NC_134490.1:11491658-11729158 GCF_040206685.1 Ascaphus truei | reverse complement strand
GAAAACAGAGGGTCAGGAGCGCACTCACATCAAAGGGTACTTAAAAAACAAGCTACGAAAAACACACATATAGTGCAAAAGAGTATGATGATAGTTTGTGTAGAATAATAAATATTTCACTCACATTTCAGTGAGCGGTAGAGGCTTTGTGGTTATTTGGTGTGACCACCTCATAAGATGTTTCAGGGATGATGTCCGTCAGGAACGTGGGGAGGAGAATCCCATAACATGAAAAGTAGAGGACACAAGAAATAGTGCAGATAGTTTTATGACATGAAAAGTTAAAAAAAAAAAAAGTGATAAACTCACAAACATACGTCGGGTTCAAATATTGGGACAACCCTGGGTCAGACAATGACAAGTCCAGCACTCCCTCCTTCGCTGGGGATCCACCCGTGGCGGACGTCCACGATGGAGTTTTGCAGGGAAGGAATCCTTTGCTGAAAGTTCCTCAAGGTACACCAAGGCTTGAAAGTCCTTCTCTAGTTTGTGCTTGTTCGCCCTACGAGTTTCGGTCTTATCAGAACTTCATCAGGGGTACATACATGTATGGCATTCTCTGTGACTTTCAATTGAAAATACCACTTGTGAGCACATTCACGCCTGTGATAGGTCTGCAACTTTGTCCTTCCCTATTATCTCTTAGCATACAGTGCTTCCACTGCAGCAAGGGATTCTGGGAAATGACATGCACATATGCACATGAGCACACAGTGTCACCTTTTGCTTTAAATGCATTTTGACATAGACCCCTCCCTTCTCCCCCACTATAAGCCTTCAGATGTAATATTCATTCCGACTCCCCATATTCACACACTTTAGACGTTTTACCGCAAATTTCAAATCAGCAAAATGACTCGTTGTGTCTGAATTTCTTTGGCAAATGGAATCACATCAGAAAAAATCCATGTAACTTACAAAAGAAACTAGTCCAGTCCAGTTTAGATCTTGGGCGCGCATCAATTGCGCAATGCTAGTCCATGAGACCCGGATCATGCAGTATCACGTGACTCACGTAAGACACTCAGAGTGCGTATTACCAGCTGCACAGTCTCAACTCATAGTTGATTACAACCGCTCCTCCGTGGTGTATTGCAGATTCAAAGGCTGATAAATTATGCAGGCATGAAGTCTACCATTAATTAAAATAACAATTTATAAAACACATTAACCCTATGCATTTCCCTGATGAAGTAGCGTTTCAGCTACGAAACGCGTAGGATTCATGTGTTTTATAAATTGTTATTTTAATTAATTGTAGACTTCATGCCTGCATAATTTATCAGGATTTGAATCTGCA
Organism: Ascaphus truei; assembly: GCF_040206685.1. Classification (NCBI taxonomy): domain Eukaryota; kingdom Metazoa; phylum Chordata; class Amphibia; order Anura; family Ascaphidae; genus Ascaphus; species Ascaphus truei. Next base: position 11,727,858 of record NC_134490.1, on the reverse strand, counting down.
GTACACCACGGAGGAGCGTTTGTAATCAACTATTAGCTGAGACTTTGCAGCTGGTAATACGCACTCTGAGTGTCTTACGTGAGTCACGTGATACTGCATGATCCGGGTCTCATGGACTAGCATTGCGCAATTGATGCGCACGCAAGATCTAAACTGGACTGGTTTGTACTTTTGGGAGTAACTTACTCTGGACTCAGGTCATCACCATCACTAGAAGGATTTTCCCGGAAAGAGACGCACACCCTGAGACGGACCGATTTGTAGCCGACTAACATCCTCGAGGAGCTGTGATGACGTCTTGATACCGCCTGTGACTACCTACCAAAGGGTCCCATTCCAGCTTGTCTCTCCAGATTCACTGTGTGGTAACAAATGTGTTAATCCATACACTGCACATGTTCTATTTACCTGATGTACTCAGAATACTTACCTTTTGAATTAGATAAATTATCTTGATATACTTCACTATTGCGGTTGCGCTGTTGTTTTTGTTCTCTTAGTGCTGTGGGGGTACCGAGCTACTCCCATTTGATACGGCTGCAAATGCACTTCAGACCTCATATGGCCACTGTATGTTACTATTTAATATTTTTTACACATTTGATAAGGTTGTGCAATACTGCACTTTATTCACTGAAACACTGGTTCACTTATGCTTTATTGTAGAGTCTAGCTGCGCACCTTATATACTTTTTCACTTGCTGACTATGCATGCATGATTGACACCTGTCGGCTGCTCTTACGCGACTGCCAAGCTCTGATTGCACATGCGCACGAGTGACCAGCAAACACCGTTCGCGCACGAGCAGCCAGGAAGTGCCAATCGCGCATGCGTGGTTGGCAAGTGCTCTTCGCGCATGCGCAGTCGGCGATTCACCCTTTCTCTAAGCCAACCTTCAACATCTGTTATGCATTAAGCCTTAACTACTATTCATCTCTTTTGGCTACATTTGAATTCTAAACCTTACAACATATTCTCATTCAATTGTCTTGATATAAGTTCTCATTCATACATTTTAATATAATGAACAGATTTCTAACAATTGTGTTTTATAAAGGTTTTTTGAAATTGGCTCTAAGCAGCTGGTCTCCCAGAACTAGTCGCTCCTAGTGTCAGCTCCATGCATCGTTGGTGTGGGGTGTTTCAACATTACAATAACGTTAAAAAAGGCTATCTTCTTTTTTGTTTGTTTTTTTCCAGCCACTAGGTAGTTTAAAATAAATCACATATTTAAAGCAGCAAAACACTTTTTGCACTACATCTTTTATTTTATTTTTTTTGTTCCAGGCAGGGGGTCTCCGAAACTGAACCACATTAATTTCAGCTCCGGGGACCCCCTGATTCTAGAGATACTTCCGCAGGGTTGCGGGTATCTCTGTGGTGTTTAAATGTCCAGGTCACGCAGGCCGCAAGGGATGACGTCATGACTTCCTATTGGCATTTAAGCGCCACCATTTTGTTAGGTGCACAAGCTCCCCGGCTGCATAGATTCAGGCACCCCTTCAGAGGTTTGTATCTCTGGAAGCAGAAGGTCTCCGGAGCTGAATTAATGGGGTTCAGCTCAGGAGACGCCCCTGCTTCAATCCTAGAACAACAACATTTTTACAAAAAGATGAAGTGCAAAGTGCTTTTCTGCTTTTAAGAAGAGTCTAGCTACCTCCCCTCTGTCATGCTAGCATTCCTCGTCATATTTCCTTAGGAGTAATAATCCATCAATCAAAACAGATTCCAGAGAGATTGTCATGCTGACCAGGTTTCTATCTTAGGTAGTGGTCATTAGAATACAGGATCATGGTGACATGGAGACATTCACTATGGAGAAGATAAATCGATCAATGCACCAGCCAGACTCTAATAACACAAGGCACCATATCTGTGATTTGCTCTTCCATCTCTTGCCATCTTGTAGACAATACATTCTATGTATTTGCAGCACAAAGCTAATTTAGATAAATCAGTGTTAACAATTTTATTTGACAAAGAAATAAAATGAAGTCAAGAGAGATTTAATTTGTTACAACGATCCTAAAATTGCATCAAGGATCCGCTCCGTTAACTCCCAAATCACACTACAGATGTAGCTGGACCAATTGTAAGAAGTTTGCCAATCAAATCTTTTACATTTGAAGCAGGGTGTTTGCCAGAATGTGGAATTGTTGACATTGAAGAAAGGGAGAAGTAACAAACACATAGGGCCTCATGCAGAGAGCAGCGCTATTTCAAATCTTGCCATTTTTTGGGGAAATTCGCGCACAAAACTGCCGAAAATGGCGAGTTACGGAAAACGCGGCATTTTTTTTTTCGTTTTCAAAATCTCGCCGCGCGGCTGGCGAGAACCTACATCTCGCCAGTTTTAAAACTCTCCTAATGCAGAGAGCCGCGAACGGCATCTAGCGGCTGTTCGCGCCAAGAAAATGGCGCGATTTGCTAGTATTTGCCTCGCCAAGAAAAGTTGGCAATTACATGGAGCTCGCCGCCTATAGGAAAGGGGGAAAAAAATGCTCGATTTTTTTTTAACACATTTCTACAGCGCGCATCTCTCCAATTCTAACTCGCCACACGCATTAATGACAAACATTGCAGAATTCGCACATTTCTGCATATGGAGAATAAAACTCTCCAAAAAAGCTACTTTTTATTAAACTCTCCAATTTTAAAATTCGCTGCTCTCTGCATGAGGCCCATAGAGTGATACAAATAATTATAATATGTGGATGACTTCACTGCTACCCAACTCAGAGAATTGAAAGTTGACTCTTGCAATACAAACCAGATAGAGTTCCTTGATATACTGATGCTAGGAGATACAGGATAAAAATCCCTTTGCATAGACCTCACAGAGCCTGTGGTTACGCTACAGTAGATCAGAGCATCTCTAAGCTACAATTACATGTTCTATGTATGGGCACCTCAGAGAGTTCCAGTGCAGCCAGAGCTGTGAGTCCTGTGTAACGTGAAATCGCACTTGGACGCGTTGACAGTCGAGCTCTGTTTTTAGCATAGCTCTGAAGGTCACAAGAACTTTCCCAAATGCAGAGGGTTAGTGATATTTAGTATGAAGATAGTGTGAAAAAAAGTCACTCTCAGTGCCACAGGTGCTTGCTCAGAGTTTAAAGCAGCAATCCCCCCTAAATGCCTATTTGAGTTTAGCTCACCTAATGTTTGAATCTTGCCCCTGAGCATGTCTTGCTCATTTACAACAACAAAAACAACCTTTTTATAGTGTTAAAAAAAATATGATTTTTTTTTAAAATGTCTACATTTTGAGGTTACCATGACAACCTTTAGACTGCAATGGTCTGTATGGAAAACCTTTTTTTAACCTCACACACGTAATACGCTGTATTTCAAATGCTTATATCTCCTGAACGAAGCATCAGATTTGACAAATAAAAATGTAATTGCAAAGGGCAAGACGACAAACTGTGCAGACTGCTGATTTAAGTACTTTGCCATTGTACACTACAGTCAGAAGAGTCATTCTCAGTGATGCCGAAACGTTTGTCCAGTACAGCTTACTGCATATTAAGAAAGGAGATCCTCGCTGGTTCCCTCATTCGCTGATAGTGAAGCTTCCTGCAGGCTCTTGCATTCACTGCTGGCTGGAAAGGGAGGTGTTATCCAACTGCTGTTGTGTCACTTATCTTTTCATAAATCCTTCATTAACAATGTATCTTCTTGACCTTCAGATTCATTCATATCCTTCCCAAGCCATGGGACCGTCCCACCAACACAATTGCACCAATTTTGGATGTTAATGGCCACAGCATTTATGAAACATTCCTTGCCAGCAATTTAACACATTCACATATATAACATATTTTAATATAACCGCAAACCATATACTAGCCACTGATATTACAGCTACGTGCGCACGCTAACCATAATAACACCAAAGGTTAGCGCACCACACGCCATCAGCTAATCTTCTCTCAAGATTTTTCCCAAAACGGTTGCTCTAACGGTTCTGTTCCTGTCATTTAAGCTCCGCCCCTTATTTAACTCATCCAATTGTAATCCTTTAACAACTCTTTATTCAACCTAACCAATCATGGCAAGGTAGGCATCACCTCTGTCATGATACCCATTCCCAAGAGGTACATGGGTATATTCCCCCCCAACAGGTCAGGTTTTCAGGATATCCCAGAGACTGAGCCTCTGATTGAGCCACCTGTGCTAAAGCAGGGACTGATTGAGCCACCTGTAATGAAGAAGGTATATCCTGAAAACGTGACCTGTTGATGGCCCTTGAGGACTGGAATTGGCCACTGTAAGGCCGCGCATATAGTGCCGGTGACGCAACGTCGCCCGAAAACAAATGCATTGCCGCCGTGAAAACTGGTAGCCGGCAATATTTGATTTTTCAAGTGCTGTCACCTCATGTGACGGCCCCATAACAAATCAAATGCCAGGAAACCCGCGCCGCCGCCGCACAGCGAAATATAACTTTGGCAACAGCGACGGGAGACATCACCGTAGTGTCGCCGTTGCCAGCACTATAAGCGCGGCCTTACAGGGACCTACCCCTGTTAAGAATCTTGCTCTAATCCAGCAGTGTGCTGGTTAATTGCACACCTGCAATCAACCACCCCACCTGCCTAATCAGAACTCTGTCAGAAAAAGCCTGTTCTGAGAGACAGGAAGGGAGGATTCCTAAGCTCACAATTGGAGCTGACCCAGGAAAGACATACAGGGGATTCCTTAGTCTCACAAATGGGGCTCAACCAAGGAAGGGCAGATGTCTTGAGCTGCAAAGAGACTACAGGCTGACAGCAATACAAAGGGGACAAGATTTATATATCTGGACAGACATTGCCTTAGCACACAAAAGTGCTGATCCACGAGAGCAGAGAGTCTTCCCCTACAGCTACAAGAGACAGATAAGACTTTCTTTTGGGACTGTTATATATCTGTATAAATGTATATATATTTGGGGCTGGTAACTAGCTCAGCTAACCACCCAGTTAGAGAGGGCTGGAGGAGGAAGAGTTGGAATGGAAAAAGCCCCAAAAATCTAAAGACTGTGTAGATATGTGTAGATATTCTCCAAAATGGAGCAGATTTTCTTTTGAATGTTTTGCTGTGTTACAGGGACAGGCGCAATAAAGCCTAATTTTAGTTTCACTTTAAACGGTCTCCATTGCGTACCTCTGCACATGTCTCTTACAGCCACCCTTGTACTAGATTGTGCAGCCTTGTAATAGGCGATCAGGGTAATTTTTTATAAATGTATTTAAGTTAACAGAACTTTTCAAAATTCACACACCTTCTTTATGTGTACTTCCTCAGTAAGGAGAGGTCAGAGCGGTTTAAAAAGTTCAATGGACATATTTGACCAATATGGTCCAATATAAAGAAGCACAATTTTACAATAAGGAGAAGTGCAAATGTAGTCACACTTCACAAAAGTGGAAGTAGGAAAGAGGCAGGTAACAACTACAGAGGCCAGTGAGCCGGACGCCAGTAATTGAGACATTAATGGGAGCATTGTTTAAAGAAAGCATTTTGAATATCTAAAAAATCAGCCATTTGTAAGATCCCAGGCAGCATGATTTTACCGAGGGTTCATCGTGTCAAACAAACCGGATTGATATTTTTGATCGACTAAGGTAATTAATGAGTGTCATGGGAGACCAGGACTAACACACCAGGGATCAATTCGCCAGACAAAAACACGGAGTTTATCAAATTAATTTATTGGAAAAAGAAATATCCACAACTATTTACAGCAAAACAACACACTTACAACTGGGAAACAGGGGTACTCTATAAACATAGGTGCAGGGAACTCCTAAAGAGATCTACCCAGAGATCTACCCTGTGCTTGCATCCCTGCAAAATCCTCTGCAGCATCTCCCAGTTGCTCTCAGCTTCTTCCCAAATTGTTTCTTCAAACGAAATCTGCTTCACAACTTAAAAACTCTGACTTCACAGCTAACAAAGAGCTGATCTCATCTAGCTAGATGTTTGCAATATGAGCCAGCCCCTGATTGGTGGGGGGAAGGGCAACACAAACACAGCCACATGCAAAGCATCACAGATCATTTGGCCACATTCTAACTGAAAACATAATTAACCCCTGGTCCGTGAAGTGCTGGAACAGGCGACATAATACATAGATATAGATATACATAATACAGATATATTTTTGACAGGTAGCGGTAATGGCAGGCTTGACCATTATTAAAAGCAGTATAAAAGGAAGTATGTAAGTGTAGCCCTTTTTCTGAACACCTTCCTAAGGGACTACTGGTCACTGTTTAACACCTGTGGCTCCAGGAGATCTGAGCCTCCGCTAGCTGGGAGCCTGGGGTAATACTCACACATTTACATAGCGCAGCTCCTCCACCTGCGATGGCTCCCACCGAAGGGGGAGTGGTTCCTCGCAGGACACTCAATAAACACATACACAGTTATTTATATCAACTAATACTTTACTACATGCATAGAGAACATAACACAACCTTATACTATAACTGTGTAACCTTACACACAATATCAGTGTTCCCACCCAGTGTCCGGTAATCCCCCACCCAATGTCCCGCACTCCTACGGAGATCGTGGGTGACTGCGCAGTCACAGTTAAGCTAAGGGCCCGGTGGTGCACTTATAATTCAGAGTTACCTGCCGAGCACTCCAGTGCTCGGGCCTGCAACGATCTTCACAAAGGGTCAGACGTGCGATGCATCCGTCTGATCCTATCCTGGTGATATTCTCCGTGGACCCCAACGTGGGTCCGAACTCCGTCACTGGAACAGCAGCAGCCGCTGAGTCCCTAATTATCTAGGTGGCATTCGCTAGACTACAGGCCGTCCCTATAGCACAGCAACCTGTGGTGGCTTTGGGGAAACTCCTAGGGGCCTACAGGGGTAATACCTGTCCCACTCCCCTAACTAACTAAGTCCCAATCCTAACTGTAACTAGCCTCGCAGCAACAACATGCAGCACTAACACACCGCACACGCAGTCAACCTGCAGACCGCAACACACGCAGTCAACCTGCAGGCAGCAACACACTGTATACACTGTGCTTACTTGTCAGCGCTCACGGCACTACCAGCCGTGATCCACTGACAAGCCTGCACCCTCTCACACCTAAGGGCAAGCTCCCTATCTCGGGCCGTCCCTTATCAATTATCCCCTACCCTAACAGGGATTGGGGCCTGCCTGGGACTTGGGAATCCTTACCTGGTGCAGGAGCCACTCGCTCCCTGCACCCTTCCTTCCTCTTCCTGCTCCTTAGCCTGACTGACGTGACACTAAACCCGCGAAAAGTATCCTTTCTCCTGTGTGGGAATCCTCCAGCCCTATTGGCTCCTATCAGGCACCTGGTGCCTGTCTCCCTACGCCTCCTGGGAGTTGTAGTTCCCAGGGGGCTGTCTGTGCATTGGGGCCGCGTGCGCACTTGCCCTGCGCATGCGCGAACGCCTAATGGCCGCCTCAACCTTTCCCTCTGCTTCCCTGCCTTCGCGCGACTTCTCCCTAGCCGCCGAATCCCTCCTGCGCATGCGCGATCCTGCGCACGCTCGCGCAATGTGTCATGGCGGCCCCCGCTAGCCGGGTGCGCTGCCGGAGCTCCAGGGATGCCGAGCGCTCCCTGCACTGGCCCCCACCCTCGCGAAGTGCCGGCGGGTCCGTCGCTGCCTCCGGCGGCACCCGCGACCACACGGCACTCGCGGAGGGGGGTCAGTGAGTGAAAAATAACCCCGGGGCTACATAAGAATGGCACACTAATGCTTATAAAGAATAAATTAACAATGTTTTCCTCCTTGGTGCTCACCCTCTGTTGACCCCGGCGTCTCAAAGCTGGATCCACGTAAAGTCTAGATAGATATTGGAGGTAGAGGAAGCACACAGGAGCCTTGGAAAGAGTGTCAAAAAAACTTCTGTTGTATTAACACATCAGAGCAGGTATATAAACAGTGACGTTTCTGGACAATCCTGTCCTTTCTTCAGACCATACACCTTCAAGCAGTCACATTTACCCCCTACCGTCACAATCAGGATGGAGCGGTAGATGTAGCTTACCTAGATTTTAGTAAGGCCTTGAAGGGGATGTATGCCTTTTTGCAGATGGCACAAAGATATGCAATAACATTGACACTCTGGGGGCGGGGGGGAGACGGAGGGGGGAATACACTAAATAATTAGTGATTTTAGGTAGATTAGTAGAATTGTGGCAACTACAATTTAATGCCAAAAGTCCCAAATTATGCACTTTGGTTGCAAAAATCCAGAGGCAGAATGCAGGATAATGTCGCTATAAAGACAATTAGAATAGGCTAAAGGGATCGGGGAGTCATTATTTCAAGTGACTTAAAAGTAAGCAAGCACTGTAAGGCTGCGGTCCCAGTACAGGCTGTGCGCACGGCGCGGCGTGCACTGTGCGTGTAAGCACCGCCCCTCACGGGGCTGGGCCCACTACGCACCCCGTGACGCAGAAGGTGCAGCCGCGCCGTGCTGCAGGGTTTTCCCAACTCAATAAAATTGAGTTTACTCCTAGCGACGGAGGCGTGGCCACGCCCCCACCGGCGGTTCACCCAATGAGGGCGAACCAGCCGCGTGACGTAATGGCCACGCCCCCGCAAATCCCCTCCCGTCGCAAGATTCTCCTCTCCTCACAGACCGCAGTTAGCGCTGTGACACGCGCCGCCCCCCCGCCGGGCGCGCGTGTCACAGACATTACTGGGACCGCAGCCTAACAAGGCAAAGGAGAACGCTTGCAGGATGTTAGGTTGTATAGAAAAAGACATTAGCAGCAGATAGAGGTCGTGATGCCACTTGATAGATCATTGGTGAGAAGGGGCCGGCTTAATGGCGGTGCCATCGCACCGGGCCCCACGGTTACAGGTGCCCCGCGTTCTTCCCCACATCAATTAAACTGAGTGTCGGGGGAGAGCACGGGGGTCTCTGTAACTGTTTCTTACCTTGTCCAGAGGCATCTCCTCCTGTGGCGTCTTGTTGTTATGGCGCTGTGACATCACATGGCATTGCGTTGTCATGCCTATGTGATGCTGCATGATGCCGCGTTGTCATGATGTCACATGACGCCACAATGCGGCATCGTTGGAAGAGGAGATTCCGCGCCGACAAGGTAAGAGGCCCTGCAACAGCCCCACGCCCCGAACCCCTCATCTAGAGTATTTGCATTCAGAGCTGGAGACCATATCTTCATAAGAACATTAATACATTAAAGATTATGCCAAAAAAGAGAGCTAATAAAAGTGCATGGTCTACGCCCAAATATTTATCAGGAAAGTCTAAATGATCTCAATATGTACAGTTTTTAGGGGAGAGAAGGGAGAGGAAGGATATTTGCAATTTGTCAGCAAAGAACAGTAGGAAAGCATGTTTCAGTGAAAGAAGTATTTTCCGAACAGGAGGTCATGCTCTGATACTGGAGGGTGTCAGGCTCAGGAGAAATGTGAGGAAGTCCTTCTTTACAGAAAGGGCGGGGGGCGCATGGACTAGCCTCCCAGCAGAGGTGGTAGAGACTAATACAGTAATAGAATAAAATAAAGATTGGCATACACATAAGGTTATCCTAATCATGAAATAAATCCAATGCTGAAAATGGGCAGACAAGGCAGGACAAGTGGTTCTTGTCTGCCATCAAATTCTATGTGTTTATGTTTCTATGTAACGATATCAGCCATATGTCCTTTTGAAAACCCTGAAGTCCTCTTTATCATGCATGACCTTTGAAGAATGTGCAATGCGATAGCCTCAGGACAAACAAAAAGTCAGTTGGACCTTTCTTTTTTGGCTGCTGTTCAGAAATGATACCGAGTCATGCCTGTCTTATTTAGAGGCTGCTAAGAGGGCTGCAGATCAGTTCTACTCAATGAGAAAACATTGGGCCTTGTGACACAAGATAAGAATGAATACACCAGCAAGGGGGGTAGCACTCAAGGAGCGGAGGGTTGAGTGGCTGCTTGTGACATTAAAACTGACTGTCTCTTTAACAGTACCAGTGTTTTCCGAACCTCTCCTTGTGACCAAAGGCCACACCAGTTTTCTGGGACAACCAGCTAACATTCTATTAGTATGCAACTATGTACAGCAAAACAACACACAATTTCAACTGGGAAACTGGGGTACTCTATAAACATTTATCCCCAAAACCTGGTGTGGCCGTGAGTCACGAGGAGAGGTTTGGAAAACACTGCTTTAACCCAATGGTTCCTAGATGGGAATAGAATGCATTGTGTTAGGCTGCGCTTATAGTGCCGGCAACGGCAACAGCGACGTTGCGTCAAAACAAATGCATTGCCGCCGCCGTCGCGTGTGCTTATAGTAAGCACGGCGCGACTACTTGGTCACGATCGCTGGAAGTCATCTCAATTTGATTTTTCCAGCGACCGCAGCCTGACGTCACCGTCGCCGGCACTATAAGCGCAGCCTTACAGACACCACTAGCAGCCAAGGGAATAACCCATTTTAAGTTGCAGAGACCAAAAATACATCGCGTGGCACTGATGGGGTTAAATGTGCATTCACTCTTACTCATAGTGAATAATTGGAGAATGCTCAGGGCAGAGATGGGGAGAAGAGATGTGGGAATCTGTTGAGATTTGCTTCTCCGCAGTTTCCAGTAAGCTTTCCAAACATTTAGAGCCAAAAATTCTACCGAAGCAGCCCAAATTGTTCAAAATGCGCTATATCACGTTTGAATTCTTTTGATAGTGGCAGAATAGGAGGCCTGCTACAATACTTATGAAGGGTTTTTGTATTTGCCATCGCATTTTCGAAAGCGAAAGTAATCGAAATGAGTCGAACATGCGATGCATGTTGACTTTTGAGCGTGAAGCGAACTTGTTGCAAACTTTTCCACGGATCTAAACAGGGGGAAATTCACCAAGGTCTGGGGAAAGATTGCACATTTCTAGAAGCAGATCATGCCGGGTGTGAACTATTCAGTGAAAGTCTAAGATCTGGTAACACCAATGTCCAGAATTTACTAAGCTCTGATAACCGGTATTAGAGCTCGATCCCTCCTTAGCTGCACCTGATGTGGAGGGCAGTAAACGTAGGTTTGAGATCCAATACTCCTAATCAGAAATTAAAGCACCCGGCAGTACACCATTTTTAGTCTAGTGACACTATAATCAATGATTACATACATACATATATATATATATATATATATATATATATATATATATATATATATATATATATATATATATATGTGGGATTCTAACATTTTAATAACCGGTTCTTACCTTCACCTGTCCGGGCGGCAGGTGGTGTCTACTAGCATCTTTTCCCTGTTTTCATCTCAATCAATATGGCTGCGCGGCGTCAAATTGTGCCGCGTTGCCATGCCAACGGGAATACCACGTGACGTATCCGCATCATGTGACTCCATTGCCATGACAACGCAACGCCTCGTAATGTCTCATTGCCACAGCAATGGACATCACGTGGCGTTCCTTTTTTGATGAAAGCCGGGAAAAGATGCTGGTAGACGCCGCCCTCTGCCAAATTAAGCACCGGTTCGGCAAACTTATGAATTGTTAGTAACAGGTTCGCACAAACCAGCAGAATACCACCACTGTATAGATAACTTTGTGCTCATGTACATGTCATTTCCCAGAATCCCTTGCAGTGGAAGCGCTGTAGGCTAGGAGATAACGGTAAAAAGCCGGGTTGCAGACCTGTCCGAGTCATGTGAATGTGCTCACAAGTGATTTTTTTCATATACATATACATGATATACATACATATATATATATATATATATATATATATACATATATATATATATATATATATATATATATATATATATATATATATATATACATACACACACACACACACACACACGTATGTGCTTGCGTGGGTTTAATTTATTTGTTACCGGTAAAAAATAAATGCATTTTTATTTTCTTAATGTCCTATGTAAGTCATTATTGTCCATAAACTTATTGTGCTAAACTCTTATCTGTATGTAAGGCTGCGATTATACACAAAAACGCCCGTGGTGTCACCCGTAGAGACACTGCGCGACGCAAAAACAGGTTTGATGCCTACGTGAAAACTGCATATACCAAATGTGGCTGTCTGCCCGCTTGCTACTGCAATGTGGGCGACAGTGGAAGCGTTTTGCAAATTTGTTTTCTGTCAAAAAACAGATTTCAGCCTGCAGCCGCGCGCGCAGTAGCATGTGCTTGTGCACGTGTCACTCTGCAACGTCGCTAATGTGATGTCACAGATGCGCGCGCCCCTTGCATTTCGGCTGTATAATCGCAGCCTAACATCCCTATCCCCACCCGGCTGCAGAAGATAGGGTGTACACGCAATCAGTCTCTCTCTACTCTGCCGACTGGATTTCTATCTGCTTCAGCGTAGTGTAGCTCAGTCAGTTATACCTCTTCTCTCAAGGATCCTCTGGTGGATCCAGGCCAAAGCTATAGTGAGGAGTAGATGTAGAATAAGCAGAACAGGGAGCCAGGAACAGGATGCTTGCTTTTATTGTCAGCACCAGCAGACACAGCAGGATCAGAATACCAAGCAGCAATAATCAGGACAGGTTTTCAGTTCCCTGTAAGTCATACAGAACTAGTAACTCACACTACCCCTTCCATGTGCAGGCTGGCTTCGCCCCCTCCCACGTTAGAGTAGCTGCTCTTGGTGTCCGAGCTCTAGGGAAAATCACTTAGGCCTGTAATATAGTGGGCACGTGCTGCGCCGTGCGTGCGCGGCAGATTTAGTTTTGCTGTGGTTAGCCAGCCGTTGTATACTAGGGCTGCGCACGCGCACGGCAGTGAGCGTGGAGCCGGGCGATAGGGGAGAAGACTCTGAAAAGTATGTATTTGCGCCGCTACCACAGTATGTGTGTGTGTGTGTGTGTGTGTGTGTGTGTGTGTGTGTGTGTGTGTGCACAATATTAATAAATAATTTATTCTCACCGCATGTCTTTTTTCTCATTTTTAATACATACACACAGACACACACAAAGACACACACACAGACACACACACAGACACACACACAGCTTCCCCAGTGACACACACCGTGACACACACACACACACTACCTTCCAAGCCTGTCGCTCACAGCCACACAGACCGTACACACAAAACGTGTGCGTCACATGCACGAGCGATCGCACAGGCGCGCGCGCCAACTATATTGCAGGCCTTAGGAACCTCACCCCTCTCTGCTCTGCTCACGGAGGAAGGCTTCTCCTTTATTCTCCTGCCTGATGATATGCTTGGCTGCTTTGCTTGCATCCCCTGGGGCCTATACTCTGGAACAACCGGGCCCTACTGAACCCAGCTGAACTTCTCAGGCCTGTCTTCCCAGCAAACCATAAAGGACGGTTCCCCAATTTATATACCCTGCGGGTGGGAACCTTTCCTCCCCCAGTCTTTGGGCAAAACTCACTATTACCAAACAGTCACCCAACAGGTTACATGACCTACTAGATCTTTCCTAGAATAGTGCCGGCGACGGTGACGTCGGGCTGCGGTTGCTGGAAAATTCAAATTGAGATGACTTCTTGCGATCGCGACCAAGCTGTCGCTCCGTCGCGTCGCGCTTACTATAAGCGCATTCAACGGCGGCAATGCATTTGTTTTGACGTAGCGTCGCTGTCGCCTGCACTATAAGCGCAGCCTACGTCATACCTCATGTGCCTGGGAGCTGCAACATTGTAGCCTAGCTAAGAGCCAGCTAACCTGCAGGACCGAGTGTAAGGCATTTAACCCCTACACTGCCAGTGCTGCCCTACCCTGCATGCTAAAAGGGCCTGGTTTTAGCAAGGGGGCTGGTTACATGTGTGTAACTAATGATGGCATCTTAATTACATTACAAAGGACTAAAGGAAACCATTGCGTAATTGACAGTTTACCCGTGGACACCAACACTCTGCTCACAAAAGAGAGTAGATAAAGATTGTAAAAAATCTTCAAAGTATTAGGTTACCACGGAAACAGCATTTAGTTAAAAATGATTCACCATAAATTTGTCTAATTTTTATTTAAAAAAAAAAAAAAAAGACACCAGTCCCTACATTTAACCCAAATAAACATCCCTCACCTACTGTCTCTGTAAGTTTCCCATTAAACCTCTTAGATTGTAAGCTCTTCGGGGCAGGGATTTCCTTTCCTTTTGTCTGATTTTGCTGCACTTATTGTATTATTATAATTCCCTGTACTGTATTCTTTGTGAAGCGCTGAGTACACTTTTGGCGCTATATAAATAAAGACATACAATACAATACAATTCACTGCCATTAGTTTCGCCTATGGCGCCATTTGGGGTTTTCTGACGATCGCAAGGTTACCGGCCGGGACGGGAGCTTACAGAATAAGCCCCTAGGGGGGCTATTTTCGGTATAAACACCCCCATTTTACTGTCACTGGTCCAGTTGTTCTAGGTTTTTGTAAACACCATTAACCCTTTCACTGTGAAAGGGGTTAAGAGGATCAAGTGAATATAAGGCACCGTTTACTGTAGTTACAGATCTTTATGGAACACTCCTCCTGAATTATGCAGTAATAGTCGTGTGAGATCTGTGAGAAACAGGAGATATAAATACCCCATTGTCCTGGGAATATCAGAAAGCCAATCAAATGTGTTTGTGCGCTGGCTACATCTGAGATACTCATCCTCTCTCTCGCTCCTACGTCACAGTCTTTTGTTTATTCACCAATTACAATTTAAGGTGGCACAATTTAAATGGAGTATTTGGCGTTAAATTGACACACAAAAAAACAAAAAATATATAATGTGTTTGTGTCTATGTTTCAACTTTTTTTTCCTCAAATATATTTTTATGTTCTGTATATTGCCGCAAGCAGGTGTTAAAAGAGACAGAGCCGTAGTCTGTGATGCAAAAAATGTCATTTTTATGTACTAAAATAAATAGTAAGGGGGCATCAAAAAAATAAATTCTAACCAGCATTAAAATTGTGCGCCTGGTAAATTAATCTGGCATAAATACGACAAAGTCTGTTTATATTGTTAGGGCATTTTATTTATATCAACAGGTATGCGATACAATGCAATGCGGCAAAAGTCATTTCGGGAAACGAACTATTTGTCATGTTACAAGGCATCTAATGACCATCATAAATACCACGCACATTTTAAAAATGTTTTTAAAAAAAATTATGTTTTAGTTTTTCCAATACCCAGTTTGTGTTTTTGTTTGTTTTCTTATGCCTTGAAAATTCTTTAAATCTGTAAAAGTCATGTTGGTCTCTGCTTCATTTATTAGTAATTTAGTAATTTATTACAAGTGAAGCTGATATTTCAGATTGATAATATTTGGTCTTGAATTTGTAAAAAAAAAAAAAATGTATTACCGTATATATACAAGTACAGAAGTGAGCAATTTCAGTTCTCAACGGCCACCAACAGGTCAGGTTTTCAGGATATCCCTGCTTCAGCACATGTGGCTCGCTCAGTGGCTAAATGTTTCTTCATCTGGGTTCATTATCTTTCCACCGCCATGTGAGTTTAAGATAATGGCTTATTTTTGATACGGAGCTGGGAATTACTCAAGGTCGTGTGCGCTTAATAAAGAGAGGACAACGACTTATTTGCTGCCAGAGAAGGCAGTAATGGATTGTACAAGTCACACCGGCAGCCACATGGTTAAAGGTCATTTAAACCACTCTCCCGTTGCTTTGATTGCACAACCTGATTTCCAAATTGAAATAAACGACATTGAATGCTTTTATAGGTGGCTTTTCTGCTCACTGCCATCTAATGCAAAATAACAAAATACAAAATAAATGGTTGGAGCTTTTAGTTTTGACCTTTGTTATTTTTGTGCTTTGAATGTTTTAGTAAATGTACAGTTTTGCTTTCTTACTGAAGGTGCTTTTCCACTCAACAACATCAGCTAATTCGTTCAGAAGTTAGGTCACCATCACCAGTGTTTGCAAGGAGAAAGTATTGAATTTGCTGGAAATTACTGTGGGCCGAAAGCTGCAAAGCTATTTCCCAGTGCTGGAGAAGACTGCAGTTCCATTGAGGTTGGACTAAACTCTTTGGAAGGGACTTCACAGCATATTGAATAAGGGTCCTAGCAGGATGACACTCCTATCTGCTCCCCTCCCTCATTCAAAGATAACCTCCCTCCGCACCTCCATCTCTAGTTATATCATCTTAACCTGAGGGACCTAAAAATGCAATGGGCCCAGGGTATAAACTAACAGCCGGGTTTTAGGTGCAAATTGCATACCGATCCAGGTGATTCCTTCAATACTGACCCTCCGCCTGCAACGTCATGGCGTAATGCCGTCGGTCGGTACATTGTCATGGCAACACGTCGCCATGTGACATCGCGTCATTTGATGTCGGGTTGCAGTGACGAACACGATGCTGCAGGAGGAGATACCACCCCGGAAAAGGTAAGAGACACCCCCTTCTCTAGCTTAGGCCGCCCCTATAGTACCCGCGACCGCAACGGCATGCAAGACGTTGCCGATGCCGCTAGCGAAAGTTGTATTTCGCTTTGCGGCGGCAGGGCGGGCGACCCGGGCATTGATTGGTTCAGGGGCTGTCACATGAGGCGACAGCCCCTGAAAAATAAAATATTTCCGGCTTCTGAAAATCGCGTCGCCCTGTCGCCATCGCGCTTACTATAAGCGCACGCGGCGCCGACAATGCATTTGTTTTCGAGCGATGTCGCCGTCGCTACAAGCGCGGCCTTATACACACATAGTACACTCTCTCTTACTTTAGGGTGAGGACCGGTCCTGCGCCCATCTGGCGACTCTGCAGCTTCCTCCTCAAGCTGCTTCCGGTCTGGCTGGAAAGTTGGATCACGGTGCCGTCAGGAGGAGGGAGAGATTGCAGACAGTGACTGCTGGGGAGCTGCCGGCTGTGCTCCTGGGGAGTCACAGCACCGGCTCACTGAGGCAACCCCGATCGCCCGATAGGGCAATCTTCCCCTGAGTCCTTTCACACAATTGAGAATGTTCTATTGGTGTTTACAGATGTAGCAAGACTCACTGTCCCCCGGAGCCGCGGGAGAACAAGCAAAAGTCTGCGGCGCCGGGGACAGTGTCTGTCCCGATGGAGCGGTGGAGGATCCATGCTTCTGATGGGACCCCCTGCAGAGTTAATCCTTCGAAGACAGTTAGATTTATTATACCTTTAGTAGGGTTCCCCCTGTGCCCCCCTTACCTCCGCTTAGCGGGGGGACCCCTGCGCTGTGTCAGGGAGCTGCAGGGGTGAGCACGTCGCCGGGGACTCCCGGCAGCATCTACAGCCAGGTGCCGCTATCTTTAAAGTGTTCGCCCATGTGCAGCAGAGTTGTGGCGGCCATTATTGAGTTTGCAGATGGACAGAGTGTCACGCCTGTATGCCCGCAGACCTGGCAGGACCCCAGTACTGAGGTGGGAACGGTATGACACCACACACCCACAGCAGTGGGAGCAAGCCCAGAGTGTGGTATAGCGTTGCTGGGCCTGTAGGAAGAGAGTTTTTGTTATACTTGCAACGCTTGGGGGTGTCCGTGAGAATAGTCGTGTCCGTATGCCAATGTCCAGGAGTAGAGAGAGTAGAATCATCAGTGTACAAGCCAGGTCCTAGGAAGCCAGAGGTAAACGTAGTGAAGGGCGTAGCAAGGTTCAGAGGGGTACCAGAGAGCAGAGTAGACCAGGACAAGCAGGAGTCAGGAGCCAGGGAAATCCAAGAGCATACAGGAACAGGGAAACAGCAAGGACGTAGAGGGAGCACAGCATAGGTCAGGTACACACAGGGAAACAGGAACTATGCAGAGCGAGGAAGAAGTGGACAGACGGGTAATAAAGGAGGGAACACAAATAGGAAAGAGGGGAGGAGTAGAGAGAGAAGTGGGAGACAATAGGGATAGGTCAGGAGGAGAAGAGGAGGAGACAGAAGGGACAGACAGGGGAATGGCCTGCAGGGTTTGGGAGGCAGAGACATGACAGCCAGGATAAGAGGAGCGTGTGCGCGCGCCCTCTGTAAAGGGAGAATGCGCGCGCACATGCTGCAGCACAGAGACAGCCCGCAAGGAGTGAGGGGAGGAAGCAGCGGGGAAACCAAGCCCAGAGGAGAGGGATGCGCGCGCCCTCCGTGGGCGGAGGAGACGCACGCACCGGCTGCACCAGGGAAACGGCCCGTAGGGAGCGAGAGAGACGCAGCCGCATCACGGCGCCCAGAGGAGGAGCGTGTGCGCGCGCCCTCCGTGGGCTGAGAGGGGGCACGTACCGGACGTACAACCAGGCGCGCGGAGCGCCACGCCGCAGATGCCACATTGGAAGAGGGTAAGGAGGTAGAGGGCACAGCAGGAGGAGGCAATGGAGGCACCGCGGGAGAGAGGGAGCGGGGAGCATCATAGCAGGGGCCGCGTGGGTCTGCGAGACCTGCACGATATGCGCTGAGGCAATGGGGGCGAGGTATGAGGCAAGGTAGAGGAGTGGGAAGGAGTAGAGGGGGTGACAGAAGATGGGAGAGAGGGACCATAAGGGGACGGAATCTCCAGAGTCGTCACACAGAGGTGGCGCTCCATAGCGCAGGGACATCCCTAGTCGGTGCATTCGCGGACAGAGCCTGTGGCAGCCATTACAGACTTGTGCATGCATAGTTACGATTGCGCACTCTGCCCCAATGCTAAAGAGATCCTAAGTGGACTACAACTTCCAGCAGCCACTGGGGACTGCCCTTTCACCCAGATCACATGCAGCCAGACAGCCACTAAGGCTGACAGATTCTCATGCTGCATTTGGATACATTGTTGTGTGCAGACAGTGAAGCACATGAGAGAGTCAGAGCTGGGAGCAGGTTGGGGAAGGGTGTGTGTAGGGAGCAGTAGCCCCTGCATACTAGGCCAGGTTACCCCCCACCCCCCTGGCCCCAGGTAGGCCCTGAGACATAACCCAGATTGTGGTTGCGACACGGACAGGCCCTAGGTAGGTGCACTGTTCCTTTAGTTATTTGTTACGTTCAAGGACACAGCTGCATTGCTGCGAGCCACTGCCAAGTGTGGTCTGGGACCAGACCTACCTCACTCATGATAGAGACTATCCGACGGTGAGATCACCAAGAGGGGGAACCTCTGAATTGGAAGAGGACACCATTGCTGCGGATTCAGCGCTGGACACAGACGGATCCTCTTATCGTTATTCTGCTGTACCCGGGTGCAGGAGCCCCGGCAGGTATACACCAAGTGCACCAACTATACACCATCTAGTGAGCAGCGCTGTCTCACACTTGGGTGGGGTTGTGGAACATTTGGGACTCTTGGATATATGCTGGTGGGTTGCGGCCCAGGGAGGCCAGGTTAAAAGGTGACACTGCTGTGTTGCTATTGTTGATGTATTGTGATGTGTTATGTTGTAGTGCATATAGTAAACTGTTTTATCCATACCCTGGTGTAAGTACTTACTGTATGTGGTTCCTGTGTAAGGGGTTATTCTACACACTAGAATCCCTGCATAGGTGGAGGTGCTGTAAGCAGTACGTTCCAGGATACACCCCAGGCTCCCAGTGGCGGAGGTTCAGGCCTCCTGTGAGCCTAACAGGTATTGCACCACACGGGTAACATATGTAGATTTCCCCACATGGTCCCTATCTGCGATTGGGTTGGGGGGATTTTGAGGTAGGAAAATGTGTTACTTACCTGTACAATGGATTATACATGTTAGGGTTGGGTAACAGTGGTTAGAATTTTTGGACAGTGTAATTCAAAACATTTCTTGGTTTATGTTCTACTAACATAAAAAAGCTGGAAGCAAGCAGGTGGAGATGAGGTTTTTTAGGTGTGGAGACACATCTGCACAATCCATTTCTTCACTCTTCAACCTCGGATATAGTGGGCGCGCGCGACGGAGCGCATGGCGTTGTGCGCGCCTGTCGGCCGAGCGATCTGTGGCCTGAGATCCACAGCGATGGGGAGGCGTGGCAGAGGTGTGGCCGTGACATAACGAGGCTGGTTCGCCCTCATAGACTGAACCGCCCACGTGACCCGGCCATTGCGAGACAAAACCAAAAAATGACGTCTTGTGAAAAATTGGCCACGCCGTCGCGCCTCATCGCGTGTGCGTGCGGTCTATTGCCTGCCTCATTGAGGTGCTGTGTTTTGTTCGCGCATGAGCACGCAGTATGGACGCGGCCTTATATATCAGGAACATCAACTTCACATGTGATAAATGGGGAGTCCTGAATGGCCTTTAAAGATTGCATCTAAAAGCATTAACGACCCTTTAAAAATCATGTCGTGCTCAGCAAGAGTTTGAAACAGAAAATATAAAAGAAAACCATGACATTTTAGAAAAGTAATTTTATTATAATATCCTTCGTTCTAGATAATCTCTAATTATTTAAACAGTCAAAGTAAGTTCTTTAAAGCAATTATCCTGCCCATTCTCAGTATTTTTTTCTTCTTCAAAAATTAAGAATTTCAGAGTTGAACTGCGCTATTTCCAGCACCAGGGACCACCCGGCTCCTGAGATACTTCCTGGTTTAGTTGACGGTGTCACTTCCTGGACATTTAAATGAGCGTCCAATAGGAAGCTGCAACAACGTTCCATCGATTACATCGCAGCTTCCTATTGGTCCTAGGTACCTGCAAGATTTGGTGACTTTTTTGATTTCCCAACATGGGAGGAAAACACTGGAAACGAAACTAAACCAAAAATCTCGGGAACTGTTTGAATTCTTATAAAAAAAGGGGGGAAGGGAGAGAATGAGCAGGCAGGATTGCAGCTTTGATGTGAGCCCATGGTCTGTTTTTCTATGGTACACTCAATAGAAATGTCATTGGATCCGTTGTTTACTCACAGTAGTAATTATACGCTGATTGACTAGTTCCTGCATAACAGTGTGATTGGGAAATCATGTGATGTGACTGTATTCATTGTCTCACTACTTTATTCAACGTGTACCAAACACTGAGAATACCAAGAGACTAGACTACAGCTCAGAGCTGCACACGTGTATGTGTGTGTCTGTTTTGGAGATGATTTAGCGCCGAGTTCCTTAGAATCGCTGTGCATGCCGAGGGCCCATTTTTGGGCTAGAAAGTATGAAAATTGCACAATTTAGCATGACCATTTTAGCAAAAACCACTGTATATAGACCCATATTTAGATTGTGCAAACTTGCGGAGTGACTCAATTGAATTAGACTGCTGTATGTATTACCGCAATACAGTTTTTACTTAAAACAGTGTATTTTTAATAATAATATTAAATCTACTTCTCTGATTTTCACCATATTTCATTATCCCTCACTGTCTGCAACCCCTGACTTCCATATTTTAGTGCGATCCCATTAGAGGATCGCTTGTTAAATGTGTGCGAGTATCATTATTTTGATGCTATCGTATTCCTTAATTTATAGTCCCATAAATAAAATGGTATCAAGAGTCAAGGGAGAAGTTCCAGAGAAGGAGAAGGTTATGGAGGTGTCTCGTTGTCAGCAAAACCTTTTACCAGTTGTTTTTAATGACACTTGGACTCTGCCTTTGTACCTCTGAATTGCGTAAAAATTTTTGTACGGAACTTCATTTTCATGGGCACATTTTTGGTAACCTTTCAGAATGATTATTCCTTGTTTCCTAGCAATACATGTTCTTATTTCTCACTAGGTCACTCCTGGCAGTAAAGCAGCACAGTCCAGTGTGAACCAGGGCGATTTAGTGGTGGCCATCGATGGCGCGAGCACAGATGGCATGACTCACTTAGAGGCTCAGAACAAGATTAAGTCCGCCAGCTACAACCTGAATCTCACTCTGCAAAAGTAAGTAGACTTCTATTGTTAATTATACATTGTGCACTTCTTTGGCTTATTACATACACATTGTGTAAGGCAAGTCATTTGCAGTAACCCCTTGATCCCTAGATTAAGGCATAGGCTCAGACAGGGCTGTTTTTCTTCCTCATATCACTATAGCAGAAAATCTGGCACTGACTAAGTCAAACTATAGACCGAGGTGAACAGACAGTATTGGTGTGTTTGGAGGGTGATTATGGGTGCCATTTTTTTCTGCCTTCCGTGTATTTCCTCCGCAATATTACCAAGATACGCCCTTTCCTCTGTTGCTCTACTGCAAAAACTCTGAGACAGACCCTCATTCTCTCCCGTATCGACTACTGTAACCTCCTGCTGTCCGGCCTTCCTGCCTCTCGCCAGTCTCCCCTACAATCTATCCTAAACGCTACTGCCAGAATCACTCTACTCTTTCCTAAATCTATCTCAGCGTCTCCCCCGCTCAAATCACTCTCCTGCCTTCCTATCAAATCCAGTATCACACACTCAATTCTCTTCCTCATTTTTTTTTTTCAACTTTCTTTTTATTCATTTTCAAAATATAGCATATTCATGACATTACAATATTCTGTCCAAGTGGACAGACTCTTTAACTGACTTACAACATATAACCGACGTGGGGGGAAGACAGGACATAGACAAATGTGGGGACAGGGAGGAAAAAAGGGGGGGAGGGAAGAAGGAAAGGGGGGGAGTTAGGGAGGACTAAGAACTATTTATCCTTCATCGCTCTATACGGGGATTGGTCATCCTAGGCTTATTTTATTGTGACTCTCCCTTCCATGAGGGTTGAGGGTTTCCCTTGTATTCCCGTCTACTGATCTGAGGGTGATTATTAGTGCGACCCTACGTCCGATCTGTCTTGTACACTGTTCATCCAAAGAGAACTCATTTTACCCTATCAAAGCCAGATGGTGGCATTGCTCACCCCGGGGATGTCTGTCTGGGCTAGCCATGGTAGCCAGACTTTTTGGAATTTTGAGCCAGTGTCATTAACCAAGCTTGTTAGCTTTTCCATCTGGCATACAAACCAAATTCGATTTCTAATTTTGTCTATTGATGGAATTGCGTTCTGGTTCCAAAGTGCTGCAGTCTCACATCTCATAGCTGTTGCAAAATGCATTATTAGTTTGTTTCCCGATCGTGAGACTTCGTCTGTGGGTTTGCCTAGTAGGAACAGCCACGGGTCTAGCTGGATTTGGAGGCCCAAGATCCTCTGTAGCCAATCTTGAATCTGTTGCCATACTGGCATGAGCTTCGGACAGGACCACAGCTCTCTTCCTCATTTTTAAAGCTTTATACTCTTCTGCCCCTCCTTACATCTCAGCCCTAATTTTGTGCAATACACCATCCCGACTCTTGTGTTCTGCTCAAGGATGTCTTCTCTCTACCCCCTTTTGTATCCAAAGCCCTCTCCCACCTTAAACCTTTCTCACTGACTGCCCCACACCTCTGGAATGCCCTTCCCCTCAATATCCGACTAGCACCCGCTCTATCCACCTTTAGGACCCACCTTAAAACACACCTGTTTAAGGAAGCGTCTGAGTAGCTCCACGGCTGATAATTAACACTTCATACATTAACCTTGGCCCCCTGCAGACGCACTTACCAGAACGCACTCTTACTGTCTGTACGTTCTTCCTACCAACAAATTAGAGTGTAAGATCTTCGGAGAAGGGACTCCTTTTCCTAAATGTTACTTTTATGTCTGAAGCACTTCTCCCCTTTATGTGTTATTTATATTATTTATGTGATTGTCACGTATATTACTGCTGTGAAGCGCTATGTACATTAATGGTGCTATACAAATAAAGACATACATACATAAGGAAGGGACTGTGCATACTGTATATCGGATGTTTTTATTGGGTGAAGGAAAGTAGATTAGAAATAATTCCCCTTCCTCACAGCCGCGCTGTAAATTACATTGTCATTGGCTCATTTTAGTTCTAAATGGGACTATATTTTTAAGCTGAGCATGTATACAACAATGAACAAGACAATCTAGCAAGACGGAGGGGCTACCGGCACCTCCTATGGAGGTCTGTATCCCAGGAAGCGGGGGGTGTCCGAAGCTGAAATTAATGGGGTTTAGCTCCGGAGACCCCCTGCATCAATCCTATGTTAAAAGGAAAAAAACTGATATGTGGATTGCAGCTTAAATGACAACGTTTTCCTTAATAAATAGATTGTATTTACCCCAATTTTGCAGCCGGGACACTTTGAAAAAGAATCTGCTTAAATGTTTTGTAGTCAAATATATTGGTGCAAGCAAATGGGATTCCCATGATGCACAGATGTAAATGGTATGCACTTAAAACAATTGTATCTGTGCGTCCAAAAAATAGTGGAACCTGCGTCAAAATCGGCCGCCATACTGACATAAACCCTCGTTAGCGCAGAAGTAGCAGTGCTTTAAGTTGCTAGCTAGAACCATGTTTTGACGCAGTGTGGATGTTTCATCATACGCTATTATAAAATATATTATCCTAATAACTGATATTTACAAATACTAGTTATAAAATAAAAAATACAGATAATACTGTTTTCATTTAAATGTTCTCAATCAGGTGTGCGTAGCACGTCCAAAGTCATTTCACAGAACGAACTATGCGTCATATGTAAGAAATCACATACGAACCTTCATATATACAACGCACATTGTATTAAAGTTTGTACGTCTTTTTAGTAGTACAATTTTGACACCATTGTTTCTCCTAAAGGTAATGTTAGTACATAGGCCCATGGTGTCTTTGTCCCAGTTCATGTTCCGTACACATGTTCTGCCTTTTCTCTGTTGAATATGGAGACATCCCCAATTTCCTTGATACATACTCAAAAAAGTGATGGAGTAAATGGCATTATAATGTGGAATGGTATTTTTAAAAGTATTATTTTCTTATGCATTCCTGACTTGACTTGTTCACACATTTTATTTCTAATGATGCAAACACAACTCACGCACTTAGTGATGGACTCACAAGGGGCACAAGATGCAACTGATAAAATTGTAGTGCAGCTTCCCCCACCCTATGGGAGATATGGCGGCTACTGTGTGTGTGTGTGTGTGTGTGTGCGTTACATGTGGCTCACAGGAGGCCTGAACCTCTGCTGCTGGGAGCCCGGGGTGTGCCTTATCCATCTGGAGACAGCGCCTCCACCTGTGCAGGATCATACTATGTTGGATAACCCTGTGACAGGACCCAATGCAATAATACACACGCTGATAAAGATAACAGTTTACTGCATGCATATGAAAAGGGAACCACAATATAACACCCACACCAAATAGGCCACGCGCGGCCATAACCCCACAGTGCCCTCCAGCAGTGTCCAAACTCGGATGGGATATTCCCCCAAAGTACAGAGGTGCCCCTGGGCACCCAACCATCCTGGTGTCCACGAGAGTCAACCCACCCAATGTGTGCGACAGCACTGCCCACAACTCATGTTAAAGTTGGTGCACTTGTAGGTGTAGGTGTGATACCTGCCGGGTACTCCAGCAAATGAGCTAACTAAAAATTCTTCTCATACATGTGTCCGCTAAAGAAAGATGTGAAATGTCATGTTTATTTTATACGCCCTGTCTAACACATGGTCCATGGGGACAAGATACCTCCAGTAGATATGGCACTCACCTTTTGTATCTCCCTTTAAAATAAGCAGAAATGTATACCCTGTCTATATTCCATCAGAGTACAGGGCAGATGAACAAGGAAAGATAATGGAAAAGTTAATAAAACTGGAGACAAGGCTTCAAGGTGACTGACAGACGGAGACAATGCTTGTGAGATAGGTAGACATTGTGCTACATTGAATTCATTTTTTCTCTAAATAGCGCAGTTATATCGAATGCTCCGTGCACTATGAATGCGCGGCCATTTGTTCCTTTTTTCTTTAACAATTACTCATCCTTTCTAACCTTAAAAGAATGCTCAAAATTGATCACACGCTAAATGACACCAGCCAAAACTAGGTCCCACTTTGTAAGTATTTCTTTTCAGACGGATATAAATTGCTGGGTTGCAAATGGTTTAAAAGCGTTGACAAAAGCAATACTTGTGAACATGCCACAATGGGAAGAATAACTCATTGTGGCGTCGTAAACATGACTGCGTGTTCCTAGAAGCAGCAAAATGGGACAGGGAACTTCACAGCAGAGAAACCAGATGTCATTTCCTTATCGAATCTACGGTCAGGAGACGTTTTGTTTTTTTAGACTTTAACCTCAGCACTGCTTTGCCTGCTGATCTAGCACTGAAAGGGTTAATATAGATCATTGTTCTATGGCAGGTCAACTGTATCTAAAATTGTGCATATGGAGGCAGGATAGGCTTTGGTTTAACCCATTAGCGGGCATCAGGTGGTCCCCAAATGTTGCTCCCTTTCCTTAGTGAGTCCCCTCTCTCCCCAGTTGCTGCAGCGGATCAGATGGTTGTCACAGCTGTTTTATGACAGTGTGCTCGTGAATTGTGTCCCGCTCCTCTCCTGTGCTCAACACTGGTTCTGAGGGTAAAAGTCCAAAGTTTTTAATTGTATAAACTGGTAACGTATGTTGCCTCAAGAACTATACTGAGTAGAAAGGAGAACTAATCAATGTAATCCCAACACTGCACAGAGGTCAATTTATATTGTGTGGCTGCCTTTGTCCCCTAGCAGAACCATTTTCCAATTTAAAAACAAAAATCTAAAGATATTTGTCTCCTGACTGGGGATATCTGTTGGCCATTTTATTCTATTCCTTTGATCCCTTTATTTGGGGCTGCGTATCCCAAGAAGGGAAAATAGCACCGTTTCCAGAAATAGAGTTGGCAAGAGGGTGACCAGCAGTTTAATAGGGCCTACAGCAGGGGTGGAAAACTGCAGTCCTCAAGGGCCACCAACAGGCTAGGGTTCAGGATGTCCCTGCTTCAGCACAGGTGGCTCAATCAGTGGCTCAGTCAAAGACTGAGCCACTGATTGAGCCACCTGTGCTGACGCAGGGATATCCTGAAAATCGGAGCTGTTGGTGGAGCTTTGCGTTCCGGTGAAACTCTTGTGGGAGCTGCACAGATTGCTGCTTGAATAACATGACCATTTTGAAACTCTGTCTTAACATTATCTCTGTTGCCCGTCAGTCCGTTGCAGAAAAGCTCAATTAATTCATGCCTGGATAAGTGTCTTATAAGGTATTAGTTGAAACCGTATTCCAATCAATGTCCTGGCATTCGGCTGTCATGAACATGACAGGCTTATGTTTGGAAAACAGAGTGTTATTGGGTGCTCAGTACATAGGGGATATCAGTAGGTCATTGTACATTGTACTATCACTATCACTATGACCACTTATGGGTCACCATTTTGACTGCTTACAAAGAACTGTAGACAACTTCAGGACACTACAGGACAACAGACACATGTACATGTACAGCTGAACCCCATTATAACGAGGTCCTCGGGGGCCACCCGATCCGACTGCGTTATAACCGGGGTTGTGCTGATTTTAAAAAAATGGCTGCCGCGCGCCCAATCGGAAGGAGAAGGGAGGAGGCAGGAGTGAGGCGCTGGCAGCCCCAGCCCTTTCCCCAGCAGCCCCACCACGATCCACCACGATGCCCCAGCACTTCCCCCAGCAGCCCCACCACGATCCCCCAGCAACCTCACCATGATGCCACAGCACTTCCCCCAGCACTTGCCCCAGCACTTGCCCCAGCACTTCCCCCAGCACTTGCCTCAGCAGCCCCAGCACTTGCCCCAGCACTTCCCCCAGCAGCCCCAAAACTTCCCCCAGCAGCCCCACCACGATCCCCGGGCATATTGGGTAGAGGGAGGAGGCAGGAGTGAGGCACTGGCAGCCCGAGCACGTTCCCCCAGCAGCCCCACCACCACCAGGGGTGTGTGTGTGTGTGTGTGTGTGTGTGTGTGTGTGTGTGTGTGTGTGTGTGTGTGTGTGTGTGTGTGTGTGTGTGTGTGTGTGTGTGTGTGTGTGTGTGTGTGTGAAAAAACACCTCGAAGGAGGGAAAGTGGAGCACTGCGATGGGGTATAGCATAAAGGAACCCGGCACACCAATAATAAAAACTAATTTAATGAGTGACTGCGTGAGACCTCCAAAAAACAGGAACTTTTCGGGTTTGTCAAAGGGCTTAGCCCGAAACACGTCAGAGTGGTTAGTTGTTCCTGTTTTTTGGATGTCTCCCGCAGTCACTCATTAAATTAGTTTTTATTATTGGTGTGCCGGTTTGCTCTGTGCTATACCCCATCGCAGTGCTCCAATTTCCCTCCTTCGAGGTTTTTTTTCCTGCCATTGATCTTCAATCAAGTTTGATGCACGCACCTACTGAGCTCCTGTGGTACTTATCTGGATGTTATTCAAGTGAGCCTCCATCTCTACTAAATGTGAGTTTACTGTGGAGTTTTCCTGTTAATGACTGACTGTGTTACCTATATGCTCTAGTGGCCTTATCTGAGTGTGGTAAGTAAAACAGCAATTTGATCATTAAATGATCCACGCCGGCAAACAGAAGCTTTGTGGCTGGAACAGTACACCCCGTCCGCTCTCTCAGCTGATCGCTCTTCCCGTCTGTGTCTGTTCCGGTGGAATCCCCGGATGACGTCACACGACGGGTGCCGCGCTTGGACAAACTACAGCTCGTGCTGCAATCAGCCTTCCTCTTGGTACAGGATACACTCAACGCGTTTCTCCTCTGCTGAGGTGTCATCAGGAGACCTCTATATACACTTTCACTGCAGCTATCTATATCCACACACTGCCGCCCCCTCTGTGGCACACACACACACAACATATAAACTGCAGCTACACACAAACTCTGTAGCTACATGCAAACTGTGCTGCTACACACACATACAACATAACAGCACCACACCACACTGCAGCTCTACACACACACACACACACACACACACACACACACACACACACACACACACACACACGCTGCAACTACATCACACAAACTCTGCAGCAGACACACACACTCACTCTGCAGTTACACGCACACACACACTGCACACACACACACACACACACTCTGTGTAAATGACGTGCTCGCCACAAACCGGGACCGGACCGCGGGCTGAGGTGGGGATGTGAATACACCGACCTTAGACCTCGAAGCCGGTTCTGGATTGCGCAGTTCGTAGTCAATCGCAGCTGGTTCAGGGTTTGGACATGTCCAGGGTAATCCAAGTTCTCAAACAGTCCAGGAGGAGCATATAAGGGAAAAGAAAACAAAAAAACACACAATAATAAGTGATAGATGCTTGTTTTTATTTTGCACATTGTGAGTGCGCATTTTATATACTTTTTACATAAAGATTTTGTTTATCAGCCTGATCGCGCTATGTAGTATTTTCTCATCTCTCCTATAATCCATCATACCGCTGAGTGTGCCTCTGAGGGGGGATCCTGACTACATTCATTCCATACGGGTAACAGCCCCAATTGCAAACTGCATTTTATTCATCTACATCTGGTGAGTAGGCTGGACATATGAGCCAAGATAATACTACATGCCATACTTCCATTGCCCATACATATGCACTGTGTGTTTTTTTTGTCTTCTTTTCCCTTATATGCTCCTCCTGGACTGTTTGAGAATTATCATACTTCTTGGAACCCGTGAAACAGGTCCCACCAGAGAGTTTGAGCTGGGATATTAGATCAACACTCATAATTTTATTATCACTATTTTTATTTGTGTGATTTCTTGATTCATTTATTCACCTTTTTAACTCTATTTTCACTTTTAAGTTGTTCGCGCCTTTATATTCACTTTTTCACGATTTACAGGGTAATCCAAGGACATGCCGGGGTCAGAGTTGGAGATGTCAGAGTAGTCGATATCCAGGCTGGGGATTGGCAACTGGTAGGCTGGTGCGAAGCGCTTCAACGTAGCAGCTGGAGCGCGGGAATTGCCTCTGCGCGTGGAGCGGGAGCGGCCCATGATTAAGTCCTGGGGTAAATGCAGCCGGTTTTAGGAACAAGGCAAGACTGGCACTGGGTATCCAGCGCTTCAGTACAGGAACCAGGAAGCAGACCTCTGCCTGGGGTGAATGCAGCAGGTCTCAGGAACAAGGCAAGACTAGCATTGGGGATCCAGCGCTTCAGTACAGGAACAGGAAGCAGACCTCTGCCTGGGGTGAATGCAGCAGGTCTCAGGAACAAGGCAAGGCTAAGTCAGAAGTGTTTATGGCAAACACAGTTACAGCCAAGTAAATCTTGGTTTATGATCAGCCATGAGGGAAAGGGAGAGCCCAGTATAAGAAGGGCAGATAGCCAATCCCAAGACAGGGGTGTGTGGGAATTCCTCCAATGCCAGAGCAGAGAGACAGAGCTGCAGTGATTGCAAGCACAGGCGATAGTGCTTGCAGATCCAAAGGGAGGGCTGTCTGAGAGCTCACCAACTCTGCAGGAGTTAGTTCCAGCCAAACCCATGAACGGATCCCTTACTCTGCCGCTGCACACACATACACACAAACTCTGCAGCAGCCACACAGACACACACAAACTCTGCAGCCACACACACACAAACTGCAGCAGACACATACACACACAAACTCTGCAGCAGACACACAAACAGACACACACACACACACACAAACTCTGTAGCAGACACACACAGACACACAAACCCTACAGCAGACACACACAACTCTGCAGCAGACACACACACACAAACTCTGCAGCTACACACACAAACACAAACTCTGCAGAAGACACACCCACACACACACATAAACTCTGCAGCAGACACACACACATAAACTCTGCAGCAGACACACAAAACTCTGCAGCAGACACACACACACACACACACACACACTGCAGCAGACACACACACACACACTAGATAGACAGAAACTGCAGCTACAAACAAACTCTGCAGACAGACTGCTGCCTCCTGACCAATCCCCGGCCCTGTCTCAGAGCTGTTCTCACAAAAAGAAAAGCTGATTGGCTAGACAAACACTTTGCAAGCTGCCAAAAATTCTGGGCATCACTGAATGAATAATGCCCGGAATTTTAACCAATCAGAGAGCAGGGATTTCAATAATACCCAAAATGTTACAGCTTTAGCCTATAATCTGTAGTAACTGGGGGAATTATAAGGTTTTAGCAATTTGATCCCCCTGAGATATGGGAAAATAAAGTATTTCACACACTGGAAACCATTAATCAGAAGTTTCTATTCTTTGCTGACTCAAATTATTTTGCTTCAGCAGATCCTCAGGTATTGTCCCCAGACGCCCCATACACACAATATTGTCATGGATATGCTGAACCTGACTTTCTGCAATAGGGTATAAAGGTGCAATCAATGCTGGTTTTTTAATAATACATTTTGTCACATCGTTTTTCAATCTGTCACCAATTCTTCTTATCAGCCTGCATCAGTTAGGTCGGGGAGGTTGTTTTTTCCCCTTCATGGTATCCATCGATGAAACAAGGGAGCCGACCTGCTCTCTCAGGCTCAGATCCACAGTGGTTTTTTATTGACGTAACGAGCCATTAATTTAGGTTAACGCTTCGTTAAGTGCTAAAGGGAATTTGTAAAGGAGGATAATGTTAGGTTCTGTGTTCCCCTAGAAAGGGCGTTAACTATTACGACCATTAGTGCTAAACTGCTGTAAAGTGGCGTACCCTCTAACTACGCAGCAGCCGGTTAACACTGGGATTTAACATGACATTAGTTGTAACAGCTAAACTTTGCGGTGCTCACATCCAGACCATGAAATAGGGCTTTTACAGGGTCTGGGCAGGTATAGCACCACAGTTACTCCGCGATTATAGAGGCAGCGACAGCGTGCGTGCCTGCACGCAACAACAGACCTCTTCTCTATGGGGCTGCCCATAGAGCGTGCGGCCGTGCGCGCGATTCTTGAAGACAAACTATTTTGTGTTTGTTGCGCGACGGCCGGGTCACATGCCCGGTTCAGCCAATGAGGTTGGACCGCCCTCGTGTGACGTCACGGCCACACCTCCTCGTTGCCTCTGACCTCAGTGCAGGTTTCGCGCGAGCGACAGGCCCGTGTGATGATTTCACTAACATAGTGTTACTTACAGCGTTTTATCCCTCTTCTTTCCTCTATTTTTTTTTTTTAACTTTAATTAAACAGCTATTCAGGGTCTGGATGTGATACACTAGTAGAGCCATCTTTGTATCAGACCATTTTAATGCCATGCCATGTCACTTAACGTAGGGCAGTGCTAACTTCACATGGCGTTAGTCTATGTTAATGAGTTGTTTTTGCATATAATTAGCTGTATGGATATGCGTTAACCTCATGGAAAATAACGTCCGTTAATGATTTTGATAACAGCCGTTATTAGCACTGAGTTACTGGACCTCTATGGAACCAGGACTTAGTGTATACACATGGTGCCGTATATATACCATGAACAGTAGGTCTCAGGCTTAGGAATATGAGCAAAAGAAAGTTATGCAGCAGCCATTTTTGCTGTGACCCCCATCATTCTTTACTTTTAAGAGCTTCAAATGTAAGCACGTTCCGTAGGATTCCAGGCTACTAACTCGCGTCTACATAGCATCACCAATATATTGTTAAACCCTCGGGCTCCAGAGCAGCCGGCAACACATTCTGTGCTCCAGTGACACTGGAGGGGCTGTATCGAAAATCAATTTCCCAGGTAGAATCTTTGTAAATGCCAAAGAAACATGATTAGGAAGGAGATGTGACTGAGACGCTTCACAAACTGCTTACAAACCTCACGTTAAATAGAGCAATTTCTTGTGTGAAGGGATGACTGTTTCCTGGGCGCCGGGAAGGAGGAGAGAGGGTGAAACAATGGAGAAACAATTAGATTCAATCTTTGTGACTCAATAAATTTTGTGATTGTGTTAAGCCCACGATATGCCAGTTATTTTGCCTTCAATGGAAGACGAGGTCCTTCAGGCACTCAAAAAGGTCTTCATCCATTTGTGAGCACATTCACATGTCTCAGACAGATCTGCACCCTGCTTCTCCCCATTATCTCTTAGCATACAACGCTTCCACTGCAGCCAGGGATTCTGGGAAATGACATGCAAATGAGCACACAGCGTCACCATTTGCTTCTTGTCCATTTAACAGTAAATGCTTGAAATTGTAGTCTCCGAACTCGCCAGCGTAGTCACTGAACATTAATGTGGTCGTCTCTCTCTGGGCAGATGTGAATTAAGGACAATATTACTATTATCTTTTTTTTTGTATGGCAATATACAAAACAATGTGAATCCCCACAGCGGGTCACAAAAGAGTTCCCTTTTGGTTTGCGCTCATTCAGTGAATGGTAATATGTAGTGGTGACAGAGTACCCGGAATTATCCAACACTTTTTCAACTACCCAGGCATTACCTGGACCCGGCAACTGAGAAGTGGGCCCAGCGTCGGGTAATGTCAGGGTAGCTGAAAATAAGCAAATCACTTACCTGCAGCCAGCGACGGAAGACATCTAGGAACAGCAGCAGAGGTCCAGTGGCAGTGGCAGCATCCGAAGTGTCTTCAGCCGGCGTGGGAGCAGCAGGAATCCATTACACAGGAGCAGATAGCAGTTTGAGCCGGGGAACCATGTGACCGGAGTAGGAGCGTTCCTATTGGACAGCCTTCTATCCAATAGGAACACTCATGCTCCAGTCACGTGGTTCCCCGGCTCACACTGTATCTGCTGCGGTGCTGTGTAATGGATACCTGCTGCTCCCACGCCGGGAGAAGACTCTGCCACCGCCACAGGACCTCTGCTGCTCTTCATAGATGTCGCCACGGTCTTTCTCCACCCTGCAGGTAAGTGCCAACCAGGTACCTGGCCGGGTAGAACTATTGATTTTGGCCGGGTACCCGTTTTTTTTTTATAAATCACTACCCGGTACAACACTAGTAATATGTACAGTTGGGTACAATAAACGTCGAGTAATATAATCAGTATCGGATAAGCTACCAAAGCTCATAGGAAACTTCACTAAAAATAATAACGTTTTATTAACATATATGTAACATAGACAATGAAGTGAATCATTTATTTATAAAGTGAATAAAATCCCCTCAGTGAGAGATGGACAGCATGTGAGTACTGGGTATACCAGGAAACGGTGTTCCTAAGCTAAAGTGTGTCTCACAATAGATGTCCATTGACATTGTTTTGCATATAGTCCTTATATTCCCACACTGGTTTTTCTACTTTGTGAAATAGGTTGAGCACAGGTTCTACTTGTTTGCATGTTTTTTGTATGGCACCAACCTATTCGGCCGGGGAGTACAATGTGAGAGAGAGGAACAATACCGTTGCATGACAAAAGAATACAAATGTTTTGATTAACTGAGACAGGAAGGAGGTCCCTGCCTCAAGGAGTTCACAATCTAACAAGGACAGTGGCATGTTTAATGCCAATGTAATGTAACTGATTGATAGCTTTTTTTAAACTCACACAAATAAGTATTTTTAAACACTTTGAAACTTTGTAATTAGTTTGACTTGTATTGCTCAAATCAGTGTGACTTATTTGCAGCCTGATAAAGATAAATATGTTTCCTTTTTCTCTGGGAGCCATTGAATTCAAGAATATCAGCTACAGTACTTCTGTTTATCTGTTAGACTAATGACAGCTGAATAATTTGTATGCAAACAATGGAACAAGCAAAAATAAGGCCTGGGACATAGTGTGTTATAAGCGCGCTGAGGCGCGCTCCTGCTCTGCCTCGCCTGCTGAAAATGGTGCTTTTCCCTGTCCTTGCAGGCGAGGCAGTGAGCGCGCTCTGGG
This sequence comes from Ascaphus truei, assembly GCF_040206685.1. Classification (NCBI taxonomy): domain Eukaryota; kingdom Metazoa; phylum Chordata; class Amphibia; order Anura; family Ascaphidae; genus Ascaphus; species Ascaphus truei. The sequence continues at coordinate 11,693,338 of NC_134490.1, read as the reverse complement.
GGCGGAGCGGAGGCGTGCCGGGAGGCGGGGCTAGTCCCCCGCTCCCATTGGATGGGAGCGGTACCACTCCTCCGCTTCCCCGAGCGGCAAATGTCAAAACTGCCTGTCTCGGGAATGTTTCTCAGCCTCCGCACGCATCAGCGCGCATGCGGAGGGAGAAACTATAGCCGCGCTGATGACAGATGCAGGGGCTTTGTGCATCTGCTCAGCGCGGCTCAGCCCGCCTCAGCGAGCTTAAAACTCACTATGTCCCAGGCCTAACAATTCATCTCTTGCTTTGAGGATTGGCAAACATTCTTATCACTAGAAGACATTATATAAATGTTGTGAAAACCCTCTAATGGTTTTTGTTTACGATGGAAGTTAAAAGTAAAAAAACAAAACAAGGTTTTTACAAAAAAACTTATACTGTAGTTGTCTAATTAAAAATATAGATGTGCCAATCAGCTCAGCGGCGTCTACCTTATTAAACATGCCACTGCCTTCAGTTTGCTTTCGTCCTAGCAGAGACTGCCCCTTTAATATATTACCTTTTTTTGCCCTCTTTAAAGTGTGTGTATTTGAAATAAATCACAAAACCACCTGTGAGCACATTCAGATATCTCAGACAGGACTACAACCCTGCCTTTCACCATTATCTCTTAGCATATTGCGCTTCCATTGCAGCCAGGGATTCTGGGAAATGACATGCAAATGAGCGCTGTGTGTCACCTTTTGCTTCAAATCCATTTTAGCTTATACATGCCGCATTGCACAGCTTTTCAGCACAGCCTGGGTTAAAACCTGGGTTAAGAAGTGCAAAGCCAGTAAACCTACTCAAAGATAGCTATTTCGACATTTTGTGTCTCATCAGTGTGAGACTGGTTATACTGGTGCTACACTGCCTTTGCAATGTGAAGCTGAGGTAGGTTGCAACCACACACTATATTAATCATGGTGGGTATAAAAGTGACAAAAACCCTCCACCGTATAGAAGAGTAAACTTTGCTGCGTCTTTCTATTCCTCTCAAACCAGCAGACTGATTGTAATGACCACTGAATACCTAGAGTGGGACCCAGAGGGTGTTACATCTTCTGCAGAGTCTGAGGGAGGGTTAGGATTTGGCCAGGACACAAAATGTAACACTCCTTCAGCTGCATTACCATCAATTAGCGAATTAGTGAATACGCAATGTTACGTGTAACTATGCAGCACCCCCCATCACAGACAGTAAATTTTGCATTCTAATCAGTTAACAAAATGATACAAGCATTACTTAGGATTTCTATCTCAATAGTAAAAGAAGGTAAAGAAGGGTGGGGGGCCGTGCTGGTCCTTCCTTCTATGTAGTAACAAAGGAGGGAGAGGGAGTAGGGGGTGTGATACCTTTTATTGGACCACCAAGTAGTTGATATGTTACAAGCTTTCCAACCTCTCAGTGTTCTTCATCGGGTATAACAGAATCATACCCGTTGATGAACATATTTAATAACTTGAGCTTTATTTTCAAGGCTCTACCGTGTATCACATCATGGGTTTGTGATATAAAAAAAGCACCGCTAATCAAAAACAAAACCAGCCCATCCATTCATGCATGGAATTGTATTGTATTGTATGTCTTTATTTATATAGTGCCATTAATGTACATAGCGCTTCACAGTAGTAATACATGTGGTAATCAAATAATTAACAGATAATATAAATAACAGATCATGGGAATAAGTGCTTCAGACATAAAAGTAACATTAAGGAAGAGGAGTCCCTGCCCCAAGGAGCTTACAGTCTAATTGGTAGGTAGGGAGAACGTACAGAGACAGTGGGAGGGAGTTCTGGTAAGTGCGTCTGCAGGGGGCCAAGCTTTATGTATCATGTGTTCAGAATATCCACAGTGCTATTCATATGCTTCTTTAAGCCAGTGTGTCTTAAGGTGGGTCTTAAAGGTGGATAGAGAGGGTGCTAGTCGGGTACTCAGGGGAAGGGCATTCCAGAGGTGTGGGGCAGTCAGTGAAAAAGGTTTATGGCGGGAGAGGGCTTTAGATACAAAGGGAGTAGAATGGTGCATAACGAGAAATTAGGGCTGAGATGTAAGGAGGGGCAGAAGAGTGTAAGGCTTTAAAAGTGAGGAGAAGAATGGAGTGTGAGATGCGGGATTTGATCGGAAGCCAGGAGAGGGATTTCATGAGGGGAGATGCTGAGACAGATCTAGGAAAGAGTAGAGTGATTCTGGCAGCAGTGTTTAGGATAGATTGTAGGGGAGACAGGTGAGAGGCAGGAAAGCCGGACAGCAGGAGGTTACAGTAATCAAGATGGGAGAGAATGAGGGCCTGAGTCAGAGTTTTAGCAGTTGAGCAACAGAGGAAAGGGCGTATCTTTGTTATATTGTGGAGGAAAAAGCGACAGGTTTTAGAAATGTTTTGAATGTGAGGGGCGAATGTGAGAGAGGAGTCGAGTGTGACCCCTAGGCAGCGTGCTTGGGCTACTGGGTGAATGATCGTAGTTCCAACAGTAATGTGGAAGGAGGTAGTAGGGCCAGGTTTGGGAGGAAGTATGAAGAGCTCTGTTTCAGCCATGTTGAGTTTAAGGTGACAGAGGGCCATCCAGGATGATATAGCAGAGAGACATTCAGAAACTTTGGTTTGTACAGCAGGTCTAAGGTCAGGTGTTGAAAAGTATATTTGTGTGTCGTCAGCATAGAGGTGATAATTAAATCCAAAAGATGTTATTAGGTCACCTAGAGAGCGTGTGTACAGAGAAAAGAGAAGAGGTCCCAGGACAGAGCCCTGTGGTACCCCCACAGAGAGATCAATAGAGGAGGTGTTAGCAGAAGAGACACTGAAAGTACGATGGGAGAGGTAGGATGAGATCCAGGATAGAGCTTTGTTCCGAATACCAAGAGTATGGAGAATGTGAAGGAGAAGAGGGTGGTCCACGGTGTCAAATACTGCAGAGAGGTCGAGTAATATGAGCAGAGTGTAATGACCTCTGTCTTTGGCAGCATGGAGGTCGTCAGTTATTTTAGTGAGGGCTGTTTCCGTGGAGTGAGCAGTGCGGAAGCCAGATTGTAGAGGGTCTATGAGAGAATAGGTGTTGAGAAAATGAAGCAAGCGAGAGAATACAAGACGTTCAAGGAGTTTAGAGGCAAAAGGCAGGAGGGAGACAGGTCGATAGTTACAAAGACAGGTAGGGTCAAGCTTGCTGTTTTTGAGTAATGGTATGACTGTTGCATGTTTGAAGGAGGATGGAAAGGTTCCAGAGCAGAGGGAGGAGTTAAAAATGTGTGTGAGCGTAGGGATTATAGTAGGAGCAAGAGGTTTTAGGAGATGGGAGGGAATGGGGTCAAGAGGGCAAGTGGTAGAGGGAGAAGAGGCGATCAACAGCGACACATCCTCCTCTGAGACAGTGGAAAAAGAGTCAAGGAAGGCGGAGGAGAGTTAGGAAGAGATGTAGTATGGGAGGAAGAAACAGAGGGGATGTTTTGCAGTATGGATTCCACCTTTTCTTTAAAATAGTCAGCAAAGTCCTGAGCGGAGATGGAGGAAGGAAAGGCAGCTGAGGGTGGTTTGAGTAGAGTATCAAAGACAGAGAACAGTCGGCGTGGGTTAGACTTTTGCATGTTGATTAGTGAAGAAAGTAGGCTTGTTTAACTTTCGAGAGGGCAGAGTTGAAACAGGATAGCATAAATTTGTAGTGAAGGAAGTATGCGAGAGTATGAGATTTCCTCCAGAGGCGTTCAGAGGAACGAGTGGAGGAACGCAGCATGCGCGTGTGGGAATTTAGCCAGGGTCTAGGGTTAGAAGGGCAAGTGTGGCAGAGAGAAAGCGGGGCATGTAGATCAAGAGAGGAGGACAAGGCAGAGTTGTAGTTCCTGACCAGGTTTTCAGGGTCTGTAGCAGAGCTGAGAGAGGAGAGGGAGGAGCGTAAAGTGGTCTCAAAGTCAGGTAAGTGAATAGAGCGCAGGTTTCTGCAGAACCGGGGGGTAGATGGAGGTGGAGAAGGGGAGAAGCGAGATAGAGAGAATGAGATGAGGTGATGGTCAGAGAGAGGAAAAAGGGAAATGGAGAAATCGGAGAGAGAGAAGTTTTTAGTGAAAACCAGGTCTAAGTAGTGGCCATCCTTGTGGGTGCTGGCTGCAGTCCACTGTAGAAGGCCAAAAGAAGAGGTTAAAAAAAGAAAGCGGGAAGCCCAAGGGAGAGAGGGGTCATCAATGTGGCAATTGAAGTCCCCAAGGAGAAGAACAGGGGAGTCTGAGGAGAGGAAGAAAGAGAGCCAGGATTCAAAGTGAGAGAGAAAGGCAGAAGGGGGATGAGTAGAGGTAGGTGGGCGATAGATGACCGCCACATGGACAGGGAGAGGAGAGAAAATCTGGACAGTGTGAGGAGGGAAGGAGGGAAAGGAGGGAAAAGCAAGAGATGGAGGAATAGGAAGGGTTCGGTAACGGCAGAGAGAGGAGAGCAGGAGCCCCACATCTCCACCCCTGCCATCAGTGCACTGAGTGTGGGAGGAGGAAAGGCCACCATAAGAGAGGGCAGCTTCCAGAGCAGAGTCAGACTGAGTGAGCCAGGTCTCAGTTATAGCAAATAGGAGCAGAGAGTGAGAGAGAAAAAAGTAATGCACAGAGAGGAACTTGTTAGAGAGGGAGCGAGCATTCCAAAGGGCACAGGAGAAAGGGAGAGAGGAGGGAGGGTGGCAGAGGCTGGGTATGTGGTTGGAGGGGTTGACACCAGAGGAAGTAGAGTTTGCAATTGGCAGGCGAGGACGAGCGCATGTAGGAATAAGGCAGGGACCAGGATTGGGAGAGATATCCCCAGAAGCATGGATAGAAAGAGAATATGTGAGGATGATTTGTAGGGATGTGCTTTATTGCTGGGGATATAGCTGTGTGGTGTCAGAAGGTGCAGGTAAGAAAGGAGTTCATGTGAACAGAGAAGTGGTGAAGGAAGGAGAGATGGAGATATATGAATAGAGTTAGAGACATAATGAGGCTGGTAAAAAGAAGTGTATAATTTGAGAAGAAGTGAAGTCATTAACATTTCTTAGTAAGGGAACAAACTGAGGGGTACATTGTATACAATCCCAAACAATGGGCAGTTTTTGGCCTATATAACAGGCTACATAAAGTCGTAAAAAAAACTATGTTTCCATGTTATAACGACAGAATGTAGCTGTCGGTCACCTTGGAGTAGGTACTTAAAGTGACCAAAGTCATTGTTAAACCGTTAACATTGAAATATAAAGCAAATGTCCAGAGCCACCAAATCAGCAGTGGTAATGTCCAGTGCAAGATCTCCAAGGAGTTATAAAATATCATGAAGTGTATATAGTCTGTGTGAACAACTAGCCACATTTTCAAAATGGCACACGCCATGTTTTGGAGATGGGCTGCCTTGAAGCAGGGGTTAAGTGAACTGCCCAAAAGATCACGAAGACAAAACAGGCCACGAGTTGGTTCAGTTTATTAATGGAACCATTGCAGATCATTGTTTGATTTTAACGTCAACTGTAACTACCTTCAGTGCTTTCCAGCCATGTTGGGGACCCCAAGAACAATATGTGACCTATTATTTGTTCTCTATAAACAGGTCCAAGCGTCCAGGACCAGTTCCAATGGCCACACCACGAATGGACTCCCCGATGTCAGTGATCCCTCATCAGAAGGTATTTATACTTATCATCTTTTCCACAAAGCGTTGCTGACCTCACTAGCAGCAAAGGTGGTGTTGGATATTACACAATATGTTCATTATTGTTAATACATTTGTATTTACATAATGCATATTTTGGGATAGCTGGTCATTTGTCAGGAAGTGGTATTTCCAGCCCATTTGTTGTCATGTAGCATCAGCATTTGTATCTGTTAACATTTGATGGAATATACTCGCCTCACTGATAAACGGCCGAGAAACTGAGTCAATTCAGCATTTCTGTTAACCTTTAGCCGTATATCATTTTGTACATTTTCACTAGGGCAAAACGATAGAGAGACACATACACCCGTGTATTTTCAGTTCAAGGCAAGACAAGAATAAACTATTATAAATAATATTCCCTGGCTTCTCTCCTGTACCTTTTTATAATGAAATCACGTCTTCGGGAATCCATCCCACGTGTTGCTACACGGTTACATTTTAGCCATGTTATGGATTCAGTGTTTTACTTCAATAATATGCTTCTTCATTGCCAACAGCTGGAAAAAAATGTGTTTTAGAGAAAAACAGATTTTGAGCAACACTTTTATCAAAATGTCAGTTATTTGTATGATAGTTAGAGATAAAGACCTATTAACGTCAGTATTAGATACCAAGAAAATCCTTATATACATACTACTGTTTTCTATACAACAGTTTTGTTTTGTAGTGTTTACATGTCATTTTAACCAGTATATTTGGTGATATAATCTCCCGTGCCTACGCCTATATTTTGTCATAGTGTCTGTTTACATTTCTTTCCAGCCATTGACAGAGAGGACAAATAGGATTAACCTCGCTCCAACCAAAATGTAGCATATAGTATTTACTGTTCAGTATGCTAGCAGGGGAATGGAATACCAATAAAGGAAATTGATGCGTCGCGTCATGAAGACACGGCTCAAACAATGAGATCCCGATAGCGGTGCACAACTGACCAACGGTATAGTGGTTTTAATGGTGTTTACAAATTAAACTGTGTAAAACATGGACTTTAATTCATATAATATTAAAATATAAAGTTATACAATTTAAGTTATAAAACACAAAGTAAACTACTTGATCTGAATAAACTCCAATGAGTAAATATACAAATATATATATATAAAGCCCTATATATGTATCTGTCCAAATGACCTTGCTAGGCTCATAGGTATTGTACACTAGTATACACTTATATAACTTGGAGAGTTAGTGATCTGAAGGACAGACGGAGAGTGTCTCCTGATCTGGGTTAAAGTGATACTCTATGATTTGCTACAATGATCTATTATAGATTGAGACCTTAAGTGGTACCTCTAAGGATACAGCCTGCCCCCTTTTGTGACGTCACTGGAGACAGTTGCGGAAAATCTAATTATAACTTTCGCTGGTGGCGTCATCGGTCGCGTCGCTGTCGCCAGCACTATAAGCGCGGCCTAACTCTCCCATAGTCCTATACTAGTGTACACTACCTATGAGCCTAGCAAGGTCATTTGTACAGATACATTTATAGGGCTTTTTATATAATTACTCATTGGAGTTTATTCAGATCAGCTAGTTTACGTTGTGTTTTATAACTTTAATTTTATAACTTTATATTTTAATATTATATGAATTAAAGTCCATGTTTTACACAGTTTAATTTGTAAACACCATTAAGACCACTATACTTTTGGTCAGTTGTGCACCGTAATCGGGATACTCATTGTTTATCGGGGTAATCATTGTGTGAGCCGTGTCTTCTTGACGTGACGCATTAATTTCTTTTATTGGCCAGCCATTCACATACATTAGGGATGTCGCCCTAATATAGAGGAAGTAAATGTACTAGGAGGAGATGACTCACTTTCCCCTCTAGTAGTAGTTAAATCTTAGAAGAATGTTTGATACCCACAAGTATGCTATGTTTGTTATCAGCATATTGTTGTACTCATACAGGCAACCACGCTGCTGCTATTTTTTTTTTATATTTTTCAACCAAGGGCAAATAATATTTGTATGTAAACATTGGCAGACCTGGTTCTCAAATATAGGATGCTTTCTTTCTTTTCTTTTTTTACTATATGATGTTTCAAACTTAGATGCTTGAATTATTTCACCATTTAAAGAGGTAGTCCAAGTAACATTTAAAAGAAAATAATTATAATAAAAAAAAAAATATATATATATATATATATATAGAAACCCTGTCTTCCCATAAGAAAAGGCACAAAAGCAGCAACACTCAGATAAAGCAAAAAGACATGTATTAGCAGTTACAAAACAGCACACTATAAACCCAACGTTTCGGTCCTAGGCAGGACCTTCCTCAGGGGGGTGCCTAGGACCGAAACGTTGGGTTTATAGTGTGCTGTTTTGTAACTGCTAATACATGTCTTTTTGCTTTATCTGAGTGTTGCTGCTTTTGTGCCTTTTCTTATGGGAAGACAGGGTTTCTATATTGATTTCTATGGAGCATGCACCTTGACTTTACATTTGTTGCTTGGAGTGCTGGCTGCTGCTTTTTGTTATATATATATATATATATATATAGTGAAAAAATGCAGCCTTTGAGTACCTTTAATGAAAACTAATTACCTAAGCTGCCAATCGATTCGCTCTCCAGTGATCTATTACTGCTTCCCTGGCAGTAATGGCTGCCTTTCCGTTTCAATCAATTCTACAGTCAGTGTAACTCAGCAGCTACAATGTATTCTTATATTTCTAAGGTAACACTGCCTATTGTTACAGTTTGCAGCTCTAAATTCTGGGGACATTAGAAACAGAAATGTTCCAAAGATCTTGCACTGCTGGAGAGGTGGGCTAAAGCCTGCTATAGAGATCAAAGCATGATGCTCAGTATATTAAAACATTAAAAATGGTATTAGGAATTGAATTACATTTTTTTTTGTAAGTAATATCTAATACTACAGAACTGATATATTAAATAAAACACACATGTAGGATATTGCATGGATTATTTCTTAGCAGGTTCAGGTACATTAGCAGGAAGACATAACTACAATCCTGAGAGGATCGTGGCTTGTGGATCCTGGCTTGTGAGTTTAGGATCCCCTCAACTGGCTGCCTGATGCCGATAATTATCCCCCACGCAAAAGCAAAATGCCAGAGAGATTGAGAAAGAAGTCAGATAACACCCTGTAATGAAAACATAAAGCTGCTTAGTAGCATGTGCAGTAAGGTCACGGAAAGCATGTTTTCCTGTTAGCTTGGGGTGTTTCCTCATTACATTTATAACAAGGGACTCATCCCTCAGTCTAGCCCATTTTGGAAAACTGACCATTTTCTCCCTGCTGATTGGATTAATTTTGAAACCACAAATGCTGAAAGGGACTATAATATATCACTCTGTAATACTGCGGGTCTATTTTTAAAGAGTAATTATTATTTACGTTGCCAATGTACAATGTTGGATTGTACGCAGCATAACGCTACATATACAGTATAGTCAGTAACTGCCCTAAATAGGCTTCGTACCTGAGACACTGAGCCGCGGATGTCATGACAGTATATTAACCCATAAGATTACCCCAACAGCACATGTAACTTCAACGCCTGTACAATATGCTGTAATATGTTAACATATAATATTGTTTTCTCTTATGTAGCGCTGACAGTGTATACAGAGCTGTGCATAGAATTTTGCCCAAGGAGCTGAGATGTGAACCAGGCCTCCCTGCTTAGGAGTCAGTGGGGGGATATTCTAGCAGTTGCGAGTTTCTCATTGCCCAACCGCGCGGTTTGATATGGTCATAAGTAGCGGATTAAAACTAGCCACAAATCCATATTCTGTATTGGAAATCGCATGGTGTAAACCGCGTCTACAAAAGATGACAAACCGCCCGGTTTAACAGCCAAAACGGCCGGATGGCACTTGCTTTAGAAACAGAATGACCTGAGGTGGAGCTAACTCTGTCCCCAGTCTGACATATGGGTTTTGATCAGGGGCGTAGCTATAGCCCGGGCAAAGCCCGGGGGCCTGCGCTCTTGGGGGGCTCGCTCTCCCCTCCCCCTGTAGAGACAGGTGGGGGGAGATGGTATGCAGCGGTGGCGGTGAGCCCCCGGCATTAAATAGAAGGTAAGCCGGTAGAGGAATCAACACTTGTTACACAGGCAGAGCAGGACAGAGGAGAGGAGCGCACAACAGCGGTCCAACCCGGAAGTGCTTCTTCCGGTGTCTGCTGCTAGAGGGCGCTCCTTACCTCGTGCATCCTGATGAGGGTGAGAGATGATGATGATGATGATGATGATGAGGGGGAGAGAGATGATGACATGGGAGAGATGATGATGACGGGGAGAACTGATGATGATGATGATGAGGTGGAGATCTGATAATGAGGGAGAGATGATGAGGGACAGAGATGATGATGAGGGGAAGAGGTGATGATGATGATGGAGAGAGATGAGGGGGTGAGGTGATAAGGGGGAGAGGTTATGATGATGAAGGGGAGAGATGGTGATGATGATGATGAGGGGGAGAGATGGTGATGATGATGATGAGATGGAGAGCTGGAGATGGTGATAAGGGGGAGAGCTGGCGATGGTGATGATGATGATGAGGGGGAGAGCTAGTGATGGTTATGATGATGGGGGTGCTGATGATGAGGAGGAGTGGAGAGATGAGGAGGAGAAGGGGGAGAGATGGGGAGGGGGATAGATGATGAAGAGGGGTGAAAGGAGGAGGAGGGGCAGAGAGGAGGAGGAGGAGGGGCAGAGAGGAGGAGGAGTAGGGGGAGAGATGAGGAGGAGAAGGATGGGGAGAGATGATGATGGGTAGGGGGAGAGATGAGGAGGAGGGGGAGAGATGAGGAGGAGGGGAGAGATGGTGATTATGATGGGGAGGGGGAGAGATGATGAGGGATGATGATGGGGAGGGATGATGAGAGAGGATCAGGGAGAGAATGGGGGAGGGAGAAACAAATTGCAGCCAGTATTAATATTAATAGGGCCCTGAAAATTATTTTGCCCGGGGGCCCACGAATGTCTAGCTACGCCACTGGTTTTGCTGAGATATGGGTTTTGCTCTCTCAGCAAAACCCATATTTCAAGCTCTAGACGGAACTCAGGATACCAATCTCGCCACTCTGAAGGAGCGAGAGAGAAAGATGTCGGTTATTAGAAGCGGTTTTCCATTTTTCACTTCACGAAGCTACTAGAATTCAGCTAGTTTTTTGTCATTCTGCCCAGATTTCCACAGCCAGAATTAAACCGCTTCTAAAAAAGGCTCTTCCAGTTTGGCCATGCGAGAAAGCCTTACAGAATAGCAAAGCATGCAAACCCGATTGGAAAGGGCTCTTTTTACATGGATTAGAGGCCACAGTGTCATTGTTCTCAATCGGCGCCTTTACACACTGACCAGCTCCTTTAGGCCTGGGTCACGCTGCTTCCGACTGCGCGCGCAGCCGCGTGTGCGTCACTCACCGGACAGGAGTTTATCCCGAGCCGGCCCCAGTCCCCCCTCCCTGCAGGGCTCGCTACACGCTGTGACGCATCAGCCGCCAGGGGATGCAAGAGAATTGTAATCCCGAGCGGCGACGCGTCACGTGGTGTGGCTGTTAGCCAATGAGGAGGGGAGGCTTTAGGAAGGGGGGAGGAGAGGGTGGAGGAGAGCAGCAATTTGTCTTTTGCACCACCAAGGGAGCCCCCCTGCTCCCCCACACAGACTCTCCTCAGGGAGGCAGCGGGGAGGCGGGGGAGGGAACCCCTTGACACAGTGTGATGGCCCCGCCCCCCGACATCATTGCTGCACCCCCCGAACCCGTTTTGGCCACGCCCCCCCCCCCCGCTCCAGCTCCTGCTCCCTACAGACCGCAGATAGCGGTCAAGTGCCTCTCCACGCGCCGCCTGTCTGCAGTGCGGGCACGTGGTTTGAGGCAGCGGGGCCTTAGCCTTAGCCAATACTCTTCTTCTCTAACTAATAGGACTTAAAACAAATATGACTTAAACATAGGGAAATTAAACTTCCCAGTATATTGAATAAGTATTGAATATGGTTTTGGCAAGGGCAATGCAAATTGTACAGGGGCTTCACTAAATACCACAAGGATCTTCTTATCTGAACCTTGAAAACAGGAAATAGAGGCAGAATGATAACTTAGCTATAGTATATACCAACGTCCCCTATACCACTTTCATGGACACCATCACAGTGACAACCTCTAATTCAGGCTCCTGCTCATCAGGGGTAGAGATGAGCAATTTTGTGGCGGGTTTGGACCCGCCTCGGATCGTCCGGTTCCTTTGGTCTGTGGATTTCTGCGAATCGATCTCAAAAAGGGTGACTTAGTCTTTTCTTGGTTTTTTTTCTATCACCGACAATACAATCTGCTTATTCCACAATCCTTTGGAGGATTTTACCAATCCAATCCGTGGATTTAGCAAACCCCTGATGGATTTTAGGAATTCAATCCGTGGAATCCACCAGTGGCTTGCTAAATCCGCGGATTGGATTGGTAGAAACCCTCCAACGGATTGCGAAGTCCGCCGATTGTATTGTTAAAATTCACTAGCGGATTGTATCCTAATGGCGGTTTTGGATTAATCTGCACGGATTGAAACCGGCACAACCTGTCGACGTATTTTACACCACGGATTTTGAATGGAAATCTCAGGAAATTCCGCGAAACGGACGTTGACAGTTTCCCCCGTCCCTAATCGGGGGACACAGATCTGCAGAGAATATGTTCCCGGTCTTAGTACAAAGAGACATGAGATAACATTAGAAAGAACTAATGAATGGATTAAATGGATATTGAATATGCAACAGAAGTGATGCAAACAGTATAGAACAGTATTACATGGGTAATACTAGTAATAAATGCACTGTATGCCCATGAAAGAGAGAACAAAGCCTTAACTCCCCTTTAAGTGGAGAAGATCCCTGTTCTGTTTTTGTGATGTTCCTGGTATCATTTTATTCATTAGTATGGGTTTTTATTTTTTTTTAGATATTTGCCAGCCAAACGTTTCTTTGGTCAAAATGCCAAACTCTTTGTGGAAGCAGCATTCACTCCTTGGATTATTTCCTTTCATGAAGGAGCTTCCTATATTTTATACATTTGTATATTTAATTTATTTCTAGCAGCTATTTTGTTAAATGTTTACAATAAGCATGCATGGCCAATTCGACGTTTGTACATCAGGGGCGCGCAAACTTTTGGTACTGCGCCCCTGCCTGCTCTCCCAAGGCTCACGCCCTGGGGGAGAGCATGCTCGCGTTGCCATGGCGACGGGCATGGAATGATGCCACGGGGTCATGTGACGTCACATGAACCCGCTGCGTCATTTCATGCCGCATTGCCATGGTGACGTGTCGCTCGAGGCCGGCTAAATCAAGGTAATCGAGTTACAGAGGCCTTGCGCGGCCCCCTGGCATTGAATTTAAATGCCTTGGGGAAGAGTGTGGGGCCTCTGAAACCGCCGTGCCCCTCCAAAAAATCTCACGCCCCCCAGTTTGCGCACCCCTGCACTATGCTATATATGCTCCTGTAGTAATTCATTTACTTACATTTTAGTCATTTTGTAGCCTGTTATTGATATAATTCATGCTGTATGTATATTTATTTATATGTGCTATAATGCACAAATCTTTTTATTCCCAAAATACATAAACTCATTTTGTGCCACTTTCTTCCCGCCTCTGGCAAACTACAAAGATCAGGCTTTTTAACATCTGATTTGATCCATTATCATACTCAAACATTTGCAAATTGAGGATAATGGTTCCACTTGGGCTTCACTCACAGCTACAAGGTACACACGTAAGAAAGGAAACATCCTGTTATTTACGTGGCTTTCCAATGCAAGGTCACGAAGCTGTATTATCCAACCACGCCACTTTAACATGTTAGGCTGAGTCCCCGCTGGCGCTGAGCGCGCTCATGCTTGGAGAGCGCTCCAAGCATGAGCGCCGGGTGTCCTGTCATTTACGCGTGCGGGGGGGGCAGGGGGGAGGCATTGAGGCTGGAAAGTTAGATTTTTATCACGAGCGCGCACGGGGACCTACATATATCTATATATGTAAGTAACCGCGACAAGCGCCGCCCGCTCAGCGCTAGCGGGACGCAGCCTTAGGATATGAACGCATACACAGTGTTTCTGACTTTTTCTAAGTCACTCTAGACCAAGGGTGGCCAACTCCGGTTCTCAATGTCCACTAACAAGTCAGGTATTAGGAATATCCCTGCTTCAGCACAGATGGTTCAATCAGTGGCTCAGTCTGAGCCACTGATTGAGCCACCTGTACTGAAGCAGGGACTGATTGAGCCACCTATGCTGTAGCAGGGACTGATTGAGCCACCTGTGCTGAAGCAGGGATATCCTGAAAACCTGACCTGTTTGTGGTCCTTGAGGACGGGTGTTGGCCACTCCTGTTCTAGACAATAAACTATATACTAGAACTTATGATTCCATCACAAGAAATCATCACTTCCTCATCTTATCTTATATTATTATCTTTCATGGAGCTTTTTACACTTGATTTTAACCCTTGCATTGTACAGAATCCATTAACAAAGGGTAAACTATCCTGTGACTAGCCCCTTTGCTAGTCGATAAATCAACAATGTCCTATACAAATGGATTAGAGGTGAGTCATGTACATCTTTAAAATGAAGGTTTTCTCATAATTTCATACTGTATATTTTCCAGACATGATTGCATTGATTGAACCATAAAGCCTTTCTAAATAATTTAGCGACATTGTTTCTGTAATCTTCAAAAAATAGCCAACCCTAATTAGCCAGATTCATTTTCAAATAACCGGGACAGGTGACCATCCAGTTTGTGGTTTACCCAAACCACTGTATAAACACCTGGTGGTATATGGGGGTTATTTCCAAAAGGCACTATAGCACACATAAAAATGTGCCAGTATTTAGTTACATGCTGTTTGATGCTCTTTCTTAATGTCTGTTTAAACTGTTCTTATACCCCCCCCCCCCCCCCCCCCCAAACAACAAAAAACCTTTATACTTGTCTACCTGACTGTGTATTCCATTGTCCCTGGGCCTTGTGGAAAAAGAAGCACCGGACACATCTTTCAGACATGGGTGAAATAACTTTGGCTGCAAAAACTAATTGCTTAAACTGTGAGCATTTTAAAGGGACAAGAAGACCAAAGTGGCCGAGTGGAAGCCGTTACTGTATATGAATGTTTTGCTTGCAATATGGAATGAAAACTTGGAGCACTAATTACTTTGTTGCGGTGTTGATGTTGATTTGGGATGGATTTAAAGAGTGTTTTCAAGCTGTTTATTTTGTAATCTTTGCATGTGCGTGCTCTGATTGCTGTATTTCTCTTTCTTGGCCTGCATGTGTGCTATTACAGGACCACGCTTTGGAAATCAATGGCAGCAGAACAACCGTCGGTACTTTCTCTAGCCAACCTGCCGTGACTCTGGGTAGTGGTATGGCCACCAATGGGGCAATAACAGGCTACCTCAGCAATCAAGAGATCCACCATTCACATAGCTCCTCTTTTATAAAGACTTCGTCATGTAGAACATCCATGTCAGCCCACTCTGTGGCTTCTGAAATATCTCCTACAAAGAGTAGCATAGGTCCAATGGCTGATCCATTGGCCAATGATGACCGCAATCCCAACAGCCAATTTAGCCCAGCTAAGAAAGGATTATATAACAACCCCGTTGGGCTTTATTCAGCAGAGACCCTAAAAGAAATGGCTGAGATGCATAAATTAAGTCTCAAAGGAAGGGCTTCAGAAGGTGGTCTTCATAGAGGGTATGTAACATGCAAAATGTAAATATGTGAACAAAGGTTCATGATGAGCTTCACTCAGTAGTTTTTTTTCTTAAGTAGAGTCTGCATAGTAGTGAATTAAAGTGTAACACCTATCCCACTCCACCTTTAAATATGGGCAGAGTTCATCAAGCTACTTTACTCCCAGTTCAAGTACAACTTTCTTTCCAAATTGCCATGAAAGTCTGCCATTGATGCCAAAAGAACGGAAACAAAATGTGTGAGCCGCATTTGTTAATTTCCAAAGTCGTTTTAGTCCTTATATAGGTTAAAATGTACAACTACACTCAAAATGTCTAGCATCTACTCCTCATTTCTGTATTTTACAGGAATATATAAATACATGTGAAATACATCAATTGTACTGTAGATAGTCAAATATATTTAAAAGCTTGATGAATTTGGCCTTATTTATTATTGAATGTTTTAAGTATTGACAATTTGTTTGCATTTGACAATAACTCTTGGTCATTGGCTACATGTTGCAGCAGGTTTGCTTGACCTTTCTTGGCATGAGCAATTGTAACAATGTGATGGTCATAGCTTGACCTTTGATTTGACCTTTTTAACTGCCAGACTCACACTGGAGACCATCTGAAGAGCTGCATACTTTGCTCAATCATAACACCATTTGGAATTTGTAGCAGTTTGGCTTCACTAAATGTCAGTGTGGTGGATTGATATGTAAGAAATTCAATGTATATTACATGTGTTAGCTATGGATAAGTAGAGTAGACCTGTTTATGATGGTAGTAGAATGGTGATTGTACAATTATGAGTCTCTTATTCCCAGTCTACATTGGATTCAGTACATTGTAAAATGAGGAATTCAATGGTTTTGTGATCCAAACACCACAACTAGTTTCCCTCATGCTTTCTTGTGCTATAAATATGTGATATGTGAACAAATATAGTGCTTTAAAGAGATATACGTGACTTAATTACCCACCCGTCGGCTATTTTAAGGGGACCAAATAGGATTGAAAGTTATTACATTTTAGATATTAAATGATATGCAGTGCTGGAGTTAAAGAAAAGTGAATCCAGTATACGACTAATTATTTACAAGTGGGTGCATGGAACATCACCCCAGCAGAGGTGGTCAGAGTGAAAACCTAAAAGGATTCTCTTGTCTTTCCCAAGTAATTTATTAATTTATACCTCCTAAGCAGCAGGCATGTACAGTTACACCCAGTAGTAAAAAATTGGAAAGTTAGTTGGACCAACTCAACTGCTGCCAGTTTCTGTATGTTTATGCTGTATTGATTTCAGAAGTGCCCTTTCACTAACTGGAAACATGCTTAATGAAGAGACTTCATTCTAATGATGATTAGTTACAGTATGAAGTCTTCGAACAATGCCAACAACTTGCTATAGCAGTGCCAGTGCTTGATACGTTTGAATTCGTCATGAATGGTTGAAGCTTAATTGTGACCTATGACAGAGTGGCAAAGGGCTTTGGCCCAGCATCTGAATCACGAAAATCTAAAGCCAAGGATGGGCATTGTGTCATTATCCTGCCCGTCTCTGCCCTATATACTAATAGGAAGGTTTGTAAGCCCCAATAATGCACAGTTTGGGAGAGGACATTGTTTCTTCCTGTGTTCTGCGGCAATCAATCTGTGGGCACTAGGTTGAGTCAAATCGCCTCCAAATGTCCCAAAAAACTTCAGTGCTGACTTTATTATTTACACATTAAAGATGCCAAGTGGGTAATACTGCTGCTAGTATGCAGGATAATAGAACTGAACCAACACCTGGAGATCTACTCCCTATAATTAATACATTGCCTTTTCCACCTTCTCAATGAAGCAATGAATTTCACTCCTCTATACATTTATCTCCCTGTTCTACCTTAAAAATGTCATTTGACGTACAGTACATGGACAAGGTTCAAAGGATTAAAACAGACACGGGGTCCTTTTATACCAAATGATTCTGTTACACTGTGTTTGACTGTAAGCGGATGCTCAGCTGTTGAACACATACCAAAAATGGCTATATCACTATCTGCTTACAGGCTCCAACGTGTTCCTAATATATCTCCCCAGCTATTAGAGCAGGGAGATATTTTAGAGGCTTAGAGAAATGGCAGAATATTTTTGATACCAATAGAGGGGTGAAAAAGTTTTTTTCAAAAGGAATAATGTGGCCTTAATATCAAAGAGACAGTATGAATGCCATGCAACTTGTCAGTAATTTATTCTAGTATCCCTAAGCTCTTCTGTATGAAGGAATGCTTTCTACAATGCTACACCTGAGATAAGTGTGTTAGATAATATAGCTCTGGAGGCTAAAATGGCACACAGAAAGTGGAGAAAATTGATATCAAAAAACACTAAAACAGCAATACTAATATTAAGTTTATGCGCAAAGTAATGCCTCTCCTTCCTACTACTTCGACTCCCTATAATGTGTCCAAAGATCTCTTGTTAACAGAAGGAGATCAAACTCTATTAAAAGTGCCCTTCTATTTTATATTTGAGATGGTATCATCCAAATGACACATTGTGAAGTGCATTACAGTATAACACCGTGTGGCACATGTGACTTTCTTAGATTGGAATATCCATGGTTTATTTCACATGTGGGGGTCCATTTAGAAAAGTCAATGTGCTGACAAACAGAGGCAAAGTCTATGCTAAAGAATTGCACCAGACCGATTAAAGGAAAAAACCCTCTGCTTTCAATGAGATGTATTTCCTTTGATGAATAGGGCTCGGATTTCTGCGCTGGTTTTTGCCCTACGTTTCCGTCCGGGCAGACCTCCGTAAATAAGGCCCCTCAGTGTCCTTGAGAAAAATGTTTCTACAAAAAGATTGCACAGGGTCAGCCAGCAGACATTAAACCTCCGTAAGTCTTCCTGGATAAAGTATAATCCACACATATTTCTGCTTATTACTCACATTAGTATTTTAGATATGCAGTTGTGTTCTGTTTCTATTTGTAGGTTATTACAAGCTTTGGGTAATTCTTAGCGCCTTTCACGCATTATATTGAGGTCAAATATCCGCTTATCCCCAAAAACAATCTAGCCTGATTTTACTACATATTAAAGTTGAGATGACAGTGTCTGAATGTGTCTGAAGAGATTTTGTTCCTCTGTTTATCCAGTCTGCATCAGCTTGTGATTTTGCTAGTGCTATTGTGAATTCCAGAGAACATTAACATGCCCTTTGACAAAATTTTTCATTTAGGTGCGAGTAGACATGACACCATATGCAACCAATTACAAGCAAACATAAATCTTAGGAATAAAGTCACTCTTTTATACAAAGACAGAATACCCATAATTGGTTTTGCATGGATTTCCACATGTCTGCAAACCTGCTTTAATCACCACCTTGGCACATGTCATACATTGGTTAAGCTGCCGACATGGGTTTTGGGTAGTGACATGCAAATGGTCACCGAGTGGGTGTGTCACTTGTGGCTTCCTATACAATTTATTAGGTGGCTTGTCTACAAGTTTTGCCTGTTGTATTTAAGGCCTCAGATGAAGTGGGCGCACGATGGAGCGCATGGCGTCGCGTGCGCCTGTCGGCCGAGCGATCTGTGGCCTGAGGTCCACAGCGAGGGGGAGGCGTGGTGGAGGCATGGCCGTGACGTCACGAAGGTTGGTTCACCCTCATTGGCTGAACCGCTCACGTGACCCGGCTGTCGTGCGACATAAACAAATTGTTTTGTCTCCTGAAAACGCTTTCGGGTTGTCGCGCTTCATCGCGCTTGGTCGCGTGCTCTATGGCCGGCCTCATAGAGGTGCGGACTGTTGTTCGCACCGCGCGTGTGGTCACTTACACTGTGGACGTGGCTTAACGGCTTATACAGCTCAGCGGCATCAAGGAAGATGTGAATCAGCAGACCCATTCATAGACAGCTGTTTTGGACCATTTACGCTTGGTTACGATTGTGGAGATGGCCATTGTTGCAAACTAGATGCTTAGAGTTTCATTCATAGCCCTTTTTTGACATATATATTGTATTACCTCAAGTCATGAACTATTGTGATATCTTACCTCTGTTCTGCTCTCTCTTTCTCTACAGATCATAGCAAACACTTCTGCCAAGTTAGTATAATATGTTCCTTGTGCATATGTTTTGTAGCCTGTTGCTCGGCATGGATCTGCTGTGCTTAGGAATCAGTTTCACAGGGAGGACACAACAGACTTATTTGTAGGAAGATGTAAATGGTACCACAGCATGCTGCAGATTTGTGGTATTCCACACTGAGACCCAATAAGCTGAACCCCGTATTAAGCCGATTTAAAAAAATAAAGAAATAAAGAACTGACCAGAGAATCTGGAGTTCGTTGACAGGTGTGTAAAAATGGAACTGGTTGTAACAGTTTATGTATACCAGTTCCGAGAGGAGATGTGTTACTCACAGTTCTTGCTTTAGGAAGATCACTGGTAATATGCAACGTGTTCTAGCACAGAATGTATCCAATATACAAAGGGTGACCAACTCAAGGGCGACCAACAGGCCACATATTAGGGCTCTCCCTGCTTTAGGACAGGTGGTACAGTCATTCTAACTGAGCCTCTGATTGAGCCACCTGTGCTGAAGCAGGGATATCCTTAAAACCTGACCTGTTATTAGCCCTTGAGGACTAGAGTTGGCCACCACTGATACTGTATATACAGTGTGGATATTTGAACTCTCATTTACAAGAGGTAAAAATAAGTGCAAATCCCCAGTAATCGGTTGAACCCATGCTTCGAGTACATTTTCCCCCTTAACACTGAACAATTTAGCATGTCATTCTTTTCCTTTTTCTAAATCTACAATTGTTTTACACCTACTGTAAATATGATACTCGTGGCAATGCTGTGTTATGTTCAACCATTTTTCAGAACATGAAATAATACAAAGGATAAAACATTTTCTTATGAGTCTGTTAAATAAACTGTGAAGCAACTTCCCAGGGTTGAAGAAGACTTCTGCCCCCTTTAAATGAATAGGACCAAAAACATTTTGAGCGCAGGGAAACAGCTTCCCAGCATATAGAACACGGCCCTATAATGCAGATTTGACTCATCTCTTGCAGCATGCCATAAGAAAACTATTCTGTCAATTCGTGAATGCATAGGAATTAAAACTGTTATCAACTTTGCTTTATTTGATGTACATTTCTAATAGCCTTATGTTTTATTGACTCATAAAAGTTGGAGACAAACTGCAGCAAAATGCCAGAAATTGATACGTCATTACATTGTGTGTCCCGCTGTAACAAAATGTCTTGATACATTTCTACGTGTTAAACCACTAGAACTCAAGAAAATAGTTTGTGTTAAAATGGCTTCTTGTGTATGAAGTTTTCAATCATTAGGTTCTGTCCCACTTACCAACATAAATTGAAGTTGCACTCAGTAATGCAAAACCTTGTTTTTGCTTAACAGTTTTCAGCTGTCTGAGCCCCATAACAAACAACTACAATGCAATGCACAATGCAAATTGCTTTTATTAGATGCTTATACCTAATATAGAAGAATGCCGCAGTGCTTACAGTGTTGCAGTGATCAGGGCTGAGAATATAGAAGATACAATATCTCCTATTTTTAACAGTCTCCCTACAAAACTCCCTCAAAATAACTTCATTTGATATTTTAGCTAAATAGAAAGCCACGTTAGTATTTCACAGTGAAATATGGGATTAGTATGGAACTGAGAATTGGTATATTTGTAGTATGTATGGTGTTATGTGAGGTTATGGTTATTTACCTCCTCCAGTGCCACTGAGAAGGGGTGAGTGCTGAGTGTGCATGCCCAATAATGTGTGCTATCACTGCATGCGTTAACACCTGTGCAGCCTGAAAACCCTGGAACACAGGTCCCTGTGACCTCAAATGTCCAATAATGTCTTGGTAACCATCCTCCGACTTCCTATTTTACTTTTCTTTTCACTGTCACTCTTTCCTTTTGTTTTCCTTCTCTTCTGCACCCCTCACTTCCCAACTCACTTCCCGTCAGCTCTGAGTTTGTGGAACGCTTCAACCCCAGCGCCCTGAAAGACTCTGCCCTCTCCACCCACAAGCCTATTGAGGTGAAAGGCCCTGGAGGGAAAGCCACAATCATTCATGCCCAGTATAACACCCCCATCAGCATGTATTCCCAGGATGCTATTATGGACGCCATTGCTGGCCAGGCACAGGCTAGAGGCAGTGATCTCTCCGGGTAAGGAATCCATCACTCTTTCCTGCATGATGAGTAATCTGAGCACTGTACATTTCTAGCTCGGCACCAGCACACCTGCCACAATGCACTGATTTCTGTATTTTTCCTTGAAAATTGGGTGAGCCCGTTGTGCAGGAAGCATCGGCTTTTTGACAGAAAAAGAAAGTCACTGGACACTGAGGAATTGGAGGCAAATAATGTTGTATTATTCTATAAGTATACTGGGTGTGTATTTATAATATATTCTGTCATGCTTTACAGGATCAGCATAAAGACACTAGTTTAGTATGGGCGCTATGTATCAAAGCAAATCTGGTGCAGTTCTGCGGCACAATATCTGCACCGTATGTATCCAAGAAACAAGTCCCAGTAGAAATTAATAGGATTTTTTTTCTTTGATACATATGGTGCAGTTCTTTTGCCCCCAAAATTGCTCCCCGTTTGCCTTGATACATAAACCCCAATGAATCTAAATACTATTTGCGGGAAAGCGTATCAAACATAGAAGGAAACATTGGAAGAAAGGACTCCACTTTACAATCTCTTCTGCTTCTATAGACACTGTATTTCTGAAAGATGGCACAGCGTGTTACGTAAAAGACAATATGGCACCTTATAACACTGTGTTTTATAACAAGTAACAACTTTGCAATTTTTTTTACTTCTAAATATCTCCCTGTTCCTGACAAGTCACCCTGAGACTTTAATATTTCAGTTTAAAATGTGTCACATTCTCTACAAAGGGGAGACATTTAACACCGCAAAAAGTCCGTTCTATAACTAAAACGGTTACAATGAAAGAATTCAGATAACCCCAGATTTAAGCATATCCTTTATTTTAACTACCATTTCAAAAAAAAATAATTGTCAATGTAAATGACTGCAATTAATAAGTAACCACTTAATAATCATTCAATGTAATTCCTTTAGTCAATACTGTAAAAAGGAAGCTATGTTCTGACCTCAGCAGGTCTCTCTGAGAAACTAAAACTACATATATTCAAGATCACAGCTAAGAAGGAGAAATTGCTCAAAGAACTTCCCCAGGAATTAATACAAACAGTACGTTAAAACGTGCACCTCCAAATCCCCAGAGAACCAGGGGTGTGCAAACAGCTGGGTGCTTGCACGGCTCACAACAATAGAGATGTGAGATGTACAGTAAGTACCCCTTTATAATGCACTTGGGTTGGTGGTATGGAAGTGTACACAATACGTTAAAACATAGCTATTATTGCCATGCCCCTCATAAGGAGAAGGAGCGGCTCAGTGAGTAACGACACTGACTCTGGCACTGAGTTTAAAGCAGGAAAATCTGGTTGAATTCCTGGTGTCGGCTCTTTGTGAATTTGGGCAAGTCACTTTATCTCCCTGTGCCTCAGGCACCAAAAAACATAGATTGTAAACCCCACAGGGCAGGGACTGTGTCTGCAAACTGTCTCTGTAAGACGCTATGTAAAAGAATTAACAATGATTGAAATATATATATAAATAACCCCCCTTCTAAAAAAAAAGGCTGAAGTCAGTAGACACGGAGGATTCACAATCAGAATAGTCAATGAGTGACTATTAGTTGAAAGCATGACCAAGTTGAATGTAAAGTGATTTGGGAGAAGACACACTTATATCAGACATGTAATATCACTTGATGTTGTTTATTACACCAGCACTGCCTATTTTCCTGGCTGTGATATAGCAAAGAATAATACACATCAACGAGACATGCTTTGTTATTAAGAACTTGTAACATCCAGCCATAGTACATATCTGATACAAGTGTGTCAGCTTCCAAATAATTTTACATACAACTTGGTCACCCCCTGATAAATCCTCTGGGTCTCCTGACCTTTGTTTTTACAAAGGGGATTTTTTTTATAGATAAAAATATCTAGATGTTATATTAGTGGCATTTCAATAAAACCTGTGTTTTCTTCCTAACCACCCACCGGAGTGCTTTATGACAGGGGTACCTGAATATCTCATCTCAATCGTTGTGATACTACATATATTGCAGCAACCGTATAGTTTGCTGCTCATGTTTTCATAGGCTTTATTCTAATATTTATATACCAATGTGAAAATATAAGTGTAAACAGTCGAATCCTAAAAAAAGAGTTGGGTGTGCCCTGACTATGCCATCGTAGTCGTAACAAAATTACAATGGTCTTTTAGTTTGGTAACGTTACCCTAATAAATATTCTATCTTCTGTTTGTTTATAAATAAATTAACATAAATATTGTTCAAGACAGAGGTGCGCAACTCCAGTCCTCAAGGGCCATCAACAAGTCAAGTCTTAGGGACATCCCTGCTTCAGCACAGATGGCTCAATCAGTGGCTCAGTCAATGACTGAGCCACTTGTGCTGAAGCAGGGATATCCTTAAAATCTGACCTGTTAGTGGCCCTTGAGGACTGGAGTTGGCCACCCTTGGTTGAGAACATCCAGAGGTGTTTAGAAGCAGATATTGCAATTATCATATTGTACTAGAGAAAAACACCTCTGGATGTTCTCAACCAAGGGTGGCCAACTCCAACTAGCTGTCCAGGTAACAATTCTTCAACTACACAGGCACAGATGTCTTACTGACATTGATGGTATTTCCCCATTACACATAAGAGGAGGAACATGAATCTCCTTCATACAAGGGAGCAACAGTTCCATACAGAGTTCTTAAAATGTGTGCAGCCTATTGGTTTAACAGCTAAGAGCAAATACCTTATACTCCAGAATATAAGATGTAATGGGTTAAGCGACTCACACATTTGAACAGTACAACCGGTTACGGCTTCTGCTGTACCACTAATGTTTATTTCCCAGATTTGTTTGTGGTCCCATCTGAATTAAATTGCGAGGTCAGGAATATTCATGTACAGAAAAATGTATGCTGACATTTCCAAACGGTTTCATAAAAAGTATCACTATCTGCAAATAAAGTAGATCTTCCTTCAGGACCCGTATGGCTACCAGACATGCCACTTGGACACTGTAGCAAAGTGCAGTGAGCTCGCATTATAAAGGTTACATTTCTCCGTTACTGGAATTCTGGTTATCCACCGGGAGCATCAACCTGTGTATCAAAGTCACTGGATTTTTTGTTGACTGTCAAAGCCATAAATAGTCATTTACCCCATCATTGGAGACATGGAGACCATACACAGGGATTCATCTTTCTGCATATGTGTTTCTGGGGACAGCATATCTGACCGGTGAATCACCTACAGTAAATCAACCCATAATCCCAGAACAGCAATGATTCGCTCTCTTTTACACACATCTAGTATTTTATTTGTGCAACTACAAAAAGTGGTATCAATATGAGGCACCGGTTCCTGCCAATGTGTATAGTATTTCTGACATTGTTAGTTATTGTAATTTCATATCAATGACCCAGGCCACATATGTAAAAATAGATATACAACATAATGTACTTTTACTGGTAAAATATGTGTCGTGGATCCTTAGTTTATTGCTGGTATGATACCATTTATTGGGCTGACAAGTAGTTGATATGTTACAAGCTTTCAAAGCTCTCAGGGTCCTTCATTGGGTATGGCAGGTGGCTCAATCAATCAGTGGCTCAGTCAACAACTTTGCTGAAGCCGGGATATCCTTAAAAGCTGACCTGTTGGTGGCCCTTGAGGACTGGTTAGGAGTTAGTGACTCCTGAGCTATGTAAGTAGAGCCAACATATTCCATAGTCAAATATAGTGATCTAAAAATCACATTATAATGGCAAAATGGGTTATGAATAAGCTAATTAATGTTGATCGAATAGGTAGATAAGTCGTGCCATATAGCAGTTATTATGGTAAATTGTCAATGTAGCAAAAGCCACCAGTGATGTCACTGTATTGCTAAGCATCCGCAGTGTGCATGTAAAGCTCTCTGTCTTCGTCCCTCCTCAGCCGTGCAGACTTGAGAGTTCTAACTAGAGCCCTTAAGTAATTGATTATGATACCCTGAGAGCTAAAAATGCAGATGGGACGTAATGCGATAGTGGAAATAAATGCCAGAGCAATAGTAAATAATTGTCACTTACTGCAGTTGCATAAATAGGTACAGATATTTCTGTGTCAGGAAAATATATAGTCTGCTGTATGTCACGTAAATTCAAAGTTAACTCCTTCAGTTTCAGACAGGCCTGCTCTAGTACTGAAAAGATCATTACTTTAAACCTGTCTAATGCACAAATGTCTCTATTGTTGCCATGCAGTAAGCAAAGCTTAAAATGTTAATTTCAATGTGGTTTGTAGCATTCACTGTTCAGTGACTGTGTTGTATTTGTTCCTGTTCATATTTTGAGCTTCTATGCTAAATGGCTAGTGGATGCTCTACAGTCTGGGGGAGGAGTTCATCAATAAAATATCGTCTAATCATTATTTGAACTACTGACACAACTTCCAACCCGCTAGACAAAACACAGATGTCAATTCCTTATCAGATGATTACATGTTTTATCTGCCTTAAAGACAGATTCAAGCTGCGAACTGAGTTGGAAGAGGACAATTATTGGAAATACCAACTGGGGGGATATTGATCAAGTTGGTCAGATAATGTAGTATTAAAACTCGGGAGAAAACCCACCATTCAAATACAACTAAAAAATAGTTGTGTTTGAATGGTGGGTTTTCTCCCAGCTGCAAATATATAATCTGGGTCTCGCAATGGGAATGTCTGTGATTCACAGTTATAGAACATAAACCCTTTAATTTCAAGATTAGAATTTCTTATGTGTCTGAGCCCCAGCTGTCCATCTAATCCAAAAAAAAAATATGCTCTATAGCAAAACAGTTACAGAAATACTATAGCCTACGTAATGTTTGTGCATAACTATTGTCTGTATAGAATATCAACCCAATAGACTATTAGTATTTAATCATATGAATGGACCTTACAATACCAGGCCTATAAAATAATCACAATGAGATCATATGTTTTAATGGACCACCAGAAGTGTCCTTTCAGCATGTAGTTTGTACTTTATATTTCAAGGTCCTGAAAGCTCTTGAACAAATAATATATACGATATAAAAAAAACTCACATACTGGTCAATTCATCTATATTCCTGTAAATGAAGCCGAGTTACTTGCTTATTACATCTCTTCACTGCTAATAAGGCTGTGCAGTGTTGTTAACTACAGATCTACCATTCAGGTTGGTATCTGAGTCAGTAACCTTATAATGTACCAAACGATATTATACTGAATTGGGAAACCAGCTGCCAGCCCGTCAGTAAAGTTTGATGAATTCCCTCCCTGTATCTGATTACTGACACTAAAATCACAGCCATCAGAGATCATTGGACCTTTTCCTTGTGCATTGAAGAGTTGATCCAGAATTATCAAAAATTGTACAGTCTGGCAAACCTGTTACATTTTGCTAAAATGATCTTCTTGGTGTTGTTTACTGTATGTTCGTATGTTTGTGTGTTCTTTAATTGACCATTTTCTTCTTTTTTTTTTCTCTTTATCCATTTTTTTCTTATTAACTTATTTCTCATACTAACCTCTCTCTGTTTCCATTACATCCCTCCATAATGATGGCACCAAACCTCAATGCACTTTCTGTTGGGTTTGGTCATATCACTCACAGTGACCCTGATTCTACACAGGTGTAAGTAGACATATCTTTCTAACTACATCCCTACAGTGGACATGTTAAAGACAAATTATTCCCTCCTAGGTGTTGATTAATCTCTTGGGGTTCATGTTCCGGTGAAACTGTCTTTATCCTATCACAGTGAAAATGCTCAAGTTTATAGTGTCTCTAAGGGGCTTATGTGCAAAGATCATATTTGAGTTGTCATTTTACATCAACATTTTAGTGCCAAAATGCAGTACTAACTATCATAAATTGTCTGTCGTATGTAGGAAGTATGTGTGTGCCTTCATGCATACGATGCACAGTTCGCTGTATGAAATTAATTTTGTTGAAGTGCATCATGTTGAATACCTGATTGATGCACTTTAAATTACAAGAAAATAGTGTATATGTTACTTATAACTTTGGTTAGTAACTATAAATTATTAGTGTAATATTATTTATAAGAGCTGTACTGGGAAAATAATACAGTTTGTTAACTACATAATGAAACATCTGTACTGTGTCAAATACATTTTTGGTTGATACAGAGCAACTTAATTCTGCGCTAACAATAAAAACAGACTTTATAGGGTTTACAGGGGAAGAATAGATCAGTTTTTGTATGTGCATTTATGAGGTTTACGCCGGTTCAACTAGACAGACGATTTTGATGTAGGTTCTACTTTTTTTTTTGAGTGCACAAATACAATGGGGGTTATGCACAAAGCAGTGATAAGTGTTTTTAAGTGAGATAAATGCCTTTATTTCTCAATATTGCGTGCAGCGCGATTCACAAAGCAATGATAACACTGCAGTATCGCGCTTAAATGGCTTTTCATCATCAAAACAGTCATTGCTAAAAAAATTGCGCCATAAATTGCGGCAAAACTGCTTTTATCTCACTTAAAAACACTTATCACTGCTTTGTGCATAACCCGCAATATGTCCGTGCTAGATAATATTAGTGCATTCCATTCCTGTGTGCCAAAATACATTGTACTTTGGAGCACGGAAGGTCAATTACTTTTCACATTTCCACCCGTCAGTTTTACACCAAAGATGCCATTTGCAACACTTAGTACATATGCCCCTGAGTATTTCTATATCATTTTATTTCTTTTGGTGAAAATAATTATCAATTTTCACACCGGGTCTCGGACACTTTTTACCATACTAAGGGAATTATGTGCAGTATGCAAACCCCCTACAGAACTGATGTAAAAGAGCTCCATCCTAGGGTGATTGTTTTTATTTTTATCCTAATTAAAGTCATCAATGGTCCCTAGAAATATCTCCCAGGACCTCCTGGTTCCGGAGATATTTGTAGTTCTTTTGTGCTGGTTCTGACACCAAAAAAAACTACAAATATGGCTGTGGGCTACAAAAATGGCCACCAACAGAAAGCTGTGATTATTTCACGCTTTCTCTATTGGCTGCCCGGCCAAATCCTGACCTCGGTGGTCATATTGCTGGCTGGTCCCCTATAATGCTCAGCTCGCACACTCTTGAACCGGGTGTGTCCCGAACATTGGGCGACCACTGGTGAGCTCAGCAGAACCCCCCAGTTCCGGCAAGAGTAAAATAAATAAAATAATGATCAGTGAATGATGCTTTAATAACTAATAAGATCACTCATCCCCAGAGGGCAGCACAGAATGTCTGCAATTACTTACAGGTCACAAGTAGCAGGGCTTCTAAGTGTGCTTGCTCTAGTCTGCATTCAGCTGTCTTATGTCTGCACACTGTCCTCTCATGATGTTCTATTTGCCAGTCTCCCACGCGTTGTGTATTACATTTTCAGCATACATCACAACCTGAAATAAGATGCACATCATTGTTGTCCCATAGACTGTAACTGAGATTTCTACTTAGTGCAATGCTCAGTAAATGTGTTATTTTCAAGCCCCTCAAGCAAAGCAATAAAAACATAACCACAATTTAAAAAAAACAACTCATTAACTTTGTGGTACATCACTCAGCCATATAAATTAACAGGGTGTTCAGACACCATAGTGTATGACAAATCTACATATGGGCAGAAAAATGATATGAATAACTTCATTTGTACACCGGTGATGCTTGAGTCTAAAAATGAAGATCTATTTGGAGTTTTTGGGAATCTAACTTGTTTAGAGTTGTGTTGATTTAAAGGGTTCTCATAGGTTTATAGACTGGCATTTCTTCATATAGGTTAGGTTAGTTAGGCTTTGCCTTTCTCTTCCCATATATAAGGGAATCAATACATTTAGTTATCTTCATCGGGTTTTACAAAATAAGTCTCAAGGGACATGTGTTACAGTATGCCTATCTGCAAGAGTAATTGTTATGCATTTCAGTTAGTTGGGAACTTAATATAATAGATAGTACAACCAAATTACAAATGACACAAGGACCTATATCAACCAACTGAATATGTTAGAGATAGATTACCATTGTTTTCTATTTTTCACTGGGGCAAATGGTATATTAAATAATATTCCGCTACTTTAAAAAAAAGACAATAATCTGGAATGGTTAATGAATAATTTCCCACTGGATCAATAACTTTAAACTTTAAAAGAAAAAAAAAAGGCTAGGGCCCATATTTACTAAGTGGCCTTTTGCCAGAAGACATCTTCCAGAGATGGAAGATACCTTCCACCCCATAGACTGTGCTGGAAGGTGTCCCCTGGATGAAGACTGCTTTGTAAATATGTCCCTAAACATATTTTACAACCTCATGCCAGGATCTAAGTTAAGCAAATCTGCTCTGAATAACTTTTTCCCTTTTTGTGTGTTTTTTTTTTAATCTTGTTGATTTGTATTGTTACAATATATACCAAGAACCAAGCGTTATGTGTAACCTTTTCTGTGTGTTCTGTTGTTACAATCAAACCTCTTTACAATAAGTATATATATATTGAAACCTAGTGTTATCCAACATGTTTGGTCACATAAAAGCAGGGGTGCTCAACTCCAGTCCTCAAGATCCCCCAACATATCAGGTTTTAAGGATATCCCTGCTTCAGCACAGGTGGTTCACGATTGAGCCACCTGTGCTGAAGCAGGTATATCCTTAAAACCTGATCTGTTGGGGGGGGGGGTCTTGAGGACTGGAGTTGAGCACCCTGACATAAAGGATAGTTGATATGTATAACACTTACTTTTATTTAAGATGGCAGCACCCACGCCAGTGCACATTTCAAACCTTTACAGCTAAGAGGTGGTAAAGATTTTGAAGAAAATTGTACATATACCAGAAAAAGTTGAGCTTGCTCTTTATTCAGAGAGGTTTGATTATATTTTGAGAAACTGTTTTGGTGATGGTAATTTGCGTATGTGGTTATGTTGATGTAAATAAAGGCTTTTTGATGTAAAAGAAAATGACGTTAAAAAGCAGTCCATTCAAGTTTCTGATTATTGCATGTGAAGAAAAAACAGGCCACTGCAAGCCTCACAAAATAACCACATTTACAATTCAATGGCTACAAAAGATATTTACGTATTGTATAAATTCTGATAATGAGACGTAACTGTTTAAATGATACAAGCCTTTGTTTACATCCTTTAGAACTTTAAGTTAAAAGATATGTTTGTCTTACCAATAATGGCAACTGTTCGACGTTATCATTATTGTCTATTTAACAGGCAAGATCCAGTATTTAGATGTCAGCAGTTCTGGAAAATATATGACCATAAGCTCCATTAAAGAATGACTTAAGTTCTTGAATGTCCAATGTGACTTATCTATGTGAATGCTAATTTCTTAATGAAAATTCACTATAGAAAATTGCTGGTGGCTTCTCATTTAGAAAATATCCTGCAACAATGCCAGTAATGCACTAAATTTAATCAACCAAGTATTAGAAATTTGCTGCAACTTTTACTCACACCTCCCTCCCAAAAAAACATCCCATACCCCTTTCTCTAATAACACAAAACTATTGATAAAAAATATATAATTGATCAGGATACTCTGATCACAATAAAATATGCGATAACAGACATGTTTTAAGTTTTTTAATTGTGTAAGTGAAACACAAATTACACTCAATGCAATTCGTCAATGATCAACAATTCAAGGACAGCCCGGAATCTAATCATGCGAGCAATAATTACACAGCATTGAAAATCCAAGATATTCAGATAGTTAAAATGTTTTTAAGGATATTTTTAAATTAAAAGTCTGAACTACTAAGTTATTTTCTCTTTACAACTATGAGTTCTCTGTAGCCCTCATAATGACTTCAGTATGCCGTGAATATATCTTCCCTCTGGTGGAGAAGAGTTCAATTACATTCACGAATAGAAGACGGCTTCATCACATATTGAACATGGGCTAACAGGAAGAACAAGTATGTTCTTTCTTTTGCTGGTCAATATTTCTGCTGGGTGAGGGGATTCTCCAGCCGGGCTCAACAGCTCATCAATTCTAACATAGCAAGCTGCTGAAGTTAAGCATGTCAACAAGATGCTGCCAAGTTTAAAAGGCTAAGATTGGTTCAGTATATATAAAGGACCCTTAATACATCATCTGTAAAACAAATAACATTTCCTATATCAGCATTTAGTAAACTTATTTTTTATTTTTCACAGGAAATTAGAGATTGCCTTGTTATAGATGTTTGAAGAGACATCTGTTCCCACTGTATAATTCACATACAACTTGTGCATATATATATATATATATATTTATATATATATATATATATATATATACACATACATACACCTACATTTTTAAAGTGCCCAGATATATATATATATATATATATATATATATATATATACACACACGTGTATGAAACATTGTTATATTCATAACTTTAAAACATATTCTGATTCTATAACCAACTAAGTACCTGATAAGTATTTGATTGACTCAAAATGGGTCATTTAAGTTGCTACTCCCTTTAAAAAAAATGAACAGATTGGGCTAAAAAAAGATTGGGTGAAAAAAAACTCCCCTTTATCCTCTTATAAGAAATATCTCCATAAACAATCAGTGATGAGTAAATGTTGACAGGAAAAAAAAACTAGAGGACTTATAGCAGCCATTGGTTACAACTATTCTGCTGCTTGTCTAAAATACAGGACTTGCTTTCTCCCACTCACTGTAATGGTGCGTATCGCATTCGGCCTTGCAGCAGTGAAGAGGTTCAGTTTGATGATGCTTGATGACTTCTAGCTCCTCATGAGATTCTCTCACTGCTCCAGTTTTTCTCCCATGTTTGTTATAACATGTTTGTTGGTGATTTTGTGTCCGCATGACATGGAGCTGTAAAAAAAAAAAAACATTGATGTGGCTATTTCCAACTGGCTTCTTTCTGCATTGCAGTAACCTCCATGTTAAAGATCCTCTCATAGACATTGCTTCTCCAGTGTATCAGGCTGTGCTTAAAAATCAGGGCAAAAGTGAATACGAGATTGACGACTGGGCACGCCGTGCTGCCAACCTGCAGTCCAAGTCCTTTCGTGTCCTCGCACAGATGACTGGAACGGAATACAGTGAGTAGACTTAACGCGCAAGACTAATGACAATGTGCATGCACTTCTGGCTTGTTGATGAAGTATACTAATGGAATTGGATATTTGGGCTCCAAATGCACAGAGCTCCATTAATCACTTGGCGTCACATTAAGACTAATGCTGTATCTTCAAAGGACAATAACACTATGTTAAGTCACGTTTTCTCCCATCAACTATCATGGACGTTAGGGATATGCCATGCAAATAAGGCGTTATCATAAAATCTCAGATCCACTAAAGTTACTACGGGGACTTAACGTTACGTTAGTTAGGTGAGACCTACATTTGGTGTAACAGGCAGTCCTCGGTTATCCGACGTAATCCATTCTGGAAAGTAGGGTTGGATAGTGAAAGTGTTGTAAAGTGAGCCCCATGTTAATCAGTGGCGGCGAGCGTTGGATAAGACGGCGTCAGAAAACGGCCCCATAGGATTGCATTGTGATGTGTCGGATATGCCGTCCATCGTAAAGTGAAACGACGGATAGCGAGGACTGCCCGTACTCACATCCAGACCATGAAATAGGGCTTTTGCCGTGCCTGGATGGGGGTAATTAATCATTTAAATAACATGGCATTATTTCCCACCACTATTTCCCTTTCCTCTCCTATTTCTCCCCACTTCAGCAAACGCTCAGGTCAGGATAACAGTAACACATAAAGAATGACGATAACGCAATGTTAGAATAACATGACCTTAAGATTATGCTTATGAGATATGGTACTGCGCTTGTCTTGGAAACCATGTAAACTCGGGGAGCTTAACTTCCATTCCTGTTTTGGGTACGGTCACATTAGGAGCCCTGATTTAATAGAGCTTTATGCATCTGGGCCCCAATGGGGTAAATCTTGGAGAATGCCCCAGAATGTCCCCCTTGGTGACTTTAAATGCCCTAGAATGAAACTGGAGGAAATCTAGAAGAAGAAGAACTTAAATGAAGGGGTTGTGGAGTTCATTAGGGCATGTTCAGAAAGGCTTGGGAGTAATCACCTAACCCAGGGGTGCGCAAACTGGGGGGCGCAAGATTTTCTGGGGGGGAGGGGGCGCAGCACTTACAGAGGCCCCGCGCGCTTCCCCACAACATTTAAATTAAATGCCGGGGGAGCGTGCGAGGCCTCTGTAACTCCCTCTTACCTGCTCTCAGCCGGCTTCTGGCGATGCGTCACCATGGCAACGTGAAGGCTAATGACGCCACCGATGCCTGAGAAAAGATAAGGGGGGGGAGGAGTTGGGGAGCATGCAGGGGGGGGGGCAAAGAAAAAAATTGTGCATCCCTGACCTAAGCAATTAAAAAAACAGAGACCAAAGCAAGTTTTACAGTGAAAGAGCCCTCATGTTTCATGAGGTTAGGTGCCATGTTTCTAAATGTAGTGTTTACACCAGGGATGGCCAACTCCAGTCCTCAAGGGTTACCAACAGGTAAGGTTTTCAGGATATCCCTGCTTCAGCACAGGTAGCTCAATCAGTAAGACTGAGCCACTGATTGAGCCACCTGTGCTGAAGCTGGGACTGATTCAGCCACCTGTGCTTAAGCAGAGATATCCTGGCCTGTTGATGGCCCCTGAGGACTGGAGTCGCCCACCCCTGGCTAACACAGTGGAACACGTGTTTTAATGTGGGCTGCAACTTCCAGTAACATTTCCTCTTGTTTGTCCCACAGTGCAAGACCCTGATGAAGATGCCCTGAGAAGATCAAGGTAGGCAACTAGCAGCAAAACAATGTGGCCATCTTAATTGATAACAACTGCCTAAAGCTCTGAAGCAGAATTAATAAACACAAATTAAACATGATTTAACACAAAGTTCACTTGCTATTGGCTTTTAAACTGGCAACATGCAAGAGACCCGAGCAGTGACCAGCTCTGTATTTGGACTTGGTCTGTAAGAAGCCATCTATAAACGATGCTGTGGTAGTGTTGAAATCATATGCGCAATTTATTTGGACGAGACCCTCTGTGAAGTGTATTACTCAATACAGCATTCACATTTCATTCATTAATAAATAAACTCAGTGAAAACCATTCAAATCAAAGTTTGTCTTTGTTTACAATTCTATACCCGATTGATACCATGCTGGGGAGTATTACATTTATGAATGTTTCATATAGATACTGTAAATAAAAATACCACTTGTGGCGCATTTCCACATCTGAGACACATCTGCAACTCTGTCTTTCACCCATTATCACTTAGCAAACAGTGCTTCCACTGCAGCCAGGGATTCTGGGTAATGACATGCAAATGAGCACTCTTTACTTCTGATCCATTCTAACATAGACCCCTATAAGCTTATGCCTGCTGCATTACACAGCTTTTTCAGCACTGCCTGGGTTAAAGAAGTGCAGAGCCAGTAACCTACTCACAGACCGCTATTTCGACCTTTTGGGTCTCATATATTTACTGAGAAGCGTAGTCAGGACCCTTTATTAAAGATAATTTACAAGCAATTAAACCAGACCTAAGTTCAACTCCTTAAACACAAAATGCTTTTACATACATAGGCCACATTTGAAATGACAGAAAGTATTATTACTTTTTTCATTCAGTGACCTGTGTAGTGTTGCAGCTGCCGGTATTTAAATGATAGAAGACAGACTTCTTGAAATGCAGAAATTAACGAGCCTGCATTTGACATTAAGTTTATCAGCTGACAAACAACTCGATTTGTTTAACTGCTTTTTTAAAAATGAAACCCCAGTTTAAGAGAAACATGTTTCAGATCTGGAGAGATTCAAAAATAGCTTTTAGTGGCAGGAGAATGTACAAGGGAGGGAAACGTGCAGAGCTCAGCGCATATTACTGAATGGATGGTCAAATCAGGTTTTAAATAGTGCTAAGAAAAAGATCCAAATAAAACCTTCAACAGAACCAGCTAGAGCAGCGGTGGGCAACTGCAGTCCTAAAGGGCCACCAACAGGTCAGGTTTTTAGGATATCCAAGTTTCAGCACAGGTGGCTTCTTCGGCTGAGCCTCTGATGGAGCCACCTGTGCTGAAGCAGGCATATTCCGAAAACCTGACCTGTTTGTGGCCCTTGAGGACTGACGTTTCCCACCCCTGCTCTAGACGAGCATAGTGAAAAATAATAAGCTAGTTGCTACTATGTTTTCTTCCCTTCGTAAACTGACCTGGTGCTTTAAAAATGGAGGCAATTAAAAAGCAGGAAATGAAATGAAAACTTTTTGTCGAGTGGTAAACCAGTTGGAGGCATAAGTTAGCATTGGTGGGGGAAAAAATCTGTGTAATGCGGCAGGCATAAGCTTATAGGGGTCCATGTTAAAATGGACAAGAAGCAAAGAGGGCCTCACTGTGAGTGCTCATTTGCATGTCATTACCCAGAATCCCTGGCTGCAGTGGACGCAACGTATGCCACAAAATAATGGGGAAAGGCTGGGTTGTGGACTTGTTTGAGATGGGGATGTACTCACAAGTGGTATTTTCATTTAATTTATCATAGATAATTATGAAGAGAAAAAAACACCCCCAGCATGGCTCGTACTATATTGGTCAGTTCAAACGCTATCCTAAATATTACAGACAGACGTGGAGCGCTGATTGTCTCTTCCTCAGCACACACATTAGTTCAGACAGGCAATCAATAACAGAACTGTGTATAGGAACCAAGTGCACACTGCAAAAGCAGCTCTGCCAAAGGAAATCCTCAATATCAGAGAGGTGTCTGACGACTGGCTCAAGCTGTCCATGGTTTAGGAAATAGAGATGTAAAGGGGCCATGTTTGTGAATGTCGTAACAATCCAAATAAATTGCCATAACTGTAGGCTGGGGAGTGAAGGTCGCGCTCCCTAACCCCTCTCCCTTTTATTCCTCCTCTCTCTCTCTCTCTCTCTCTCTCTCTCTCTCTCTCTCTCTCTCTCGCTCTCTCTCGCTCTCTCTCGCTCTCTCTGTTTCTCCATGCCACAGGGAAAAGTTTGAAACGGAACGTAACAGCCCACGCTTTACCAAATTGCGCAAGTGGCATCACGGCCTTTCGGCCCAAATCCTTAATGTTTAAAGCCATACGCCCACGTGTAACACAATATCTATTGAAAGGCAATGAAGCACATTCAAATGGAACGCATCACTAAACATTAAAGAGTTGCCATATACATACATATAAATATATAAATAGAAAGCACAGGGGTGTGTTCTTGCAGTGCCTGTCATTACTCTCCTTTCTGTTGCAAGTCCTGTTGTAACCCTCCATTGTCAATAAAAAAACAAACCTTAGTGCTTGTAAAGAGGTCATTATTTTGCTCGGTGTTGCATTTACTCTGTAGGAAATGTAGGGTTGAAAAGTGCTGTTGAAATTAAAAAAGTGAATGGCTGTTGTATTTCCTTTACATAAAAATAAGGTCAAACTAACATAGTGTCAGGTTTTCCTCGATCATCTGTTTGGGCTGGTAAATTGTAGACTGGAAATTACACATGGACATGGTTGGCATAGGATTAGGTAGCGTGCATGCCTGCTATGCAGGTCAGTGATGGAAACTGGTTTGGAAGCCTTAGCAACATTGGTGGTTTTGTGGTTTTGCTGCCCTAGGAGGCTTTATGTAGTATGCAAAACACACTGTATTTGCAGGTGGCAAGTGACAGGAGAGTGACTTCAGTTTCTAGCTTTCTATCTGGTATGCTTGCAGGTTAGAAACTGTTCAAGTAGAAAAGGTTAGTGTGTGTCATTGCAGAGTTGTGCCAATGCACCATCTTATCAGGTTCAAAGCAAGATGTGGATATTGATGACTTTTGATTCTCCTATAACCCTTTTATCTAAATGGCTTGTAGTCTATATTGAATTAATTCATGCTGGAGGTGGCTTTGCAGCTCTGAAGGCAACATATAACCCTGGCTTTCTCTGAAGGACAATGTAGTCTTATTATTTTGAGTTGCTGACAACATTTCTACATGGGCATTTGGAAGCCACGTACTAGCTGTCGATTGTAAAGATTTGAAGGATTGGCTTGTTTGGTGGACTTTATATTTGAAGTGAATATGTTTTGTATTCTAGTGCAGTGGGGCTCACCTCCAGTCCTCAAGACCCCCCAAAAGGTTAGATTTTAAGGCTATCCCAGCTTCAGCATAGGTGGCTCAATCAGTGGCTCAGTCTTTGACTTAGCCACTGATTGAGCCACCTGTGCTGAAACAGGGATAGCATAAAAACCTGACCAGTTGGGGGTCTTGAGGCCTGGAGGTGAGCCCCCTTGATCTAGTGTGTTGCACTTTTTGAATCTAGTGGGGGGTATCTGCCACTGGCATTCAGAGAGACACTTAAGCTATAGGTCCCAAATAAGGTGCTTATATCTTATATAAAGTTTGAGTTTTACTGTAGTGCTCCATTCTTTTGTATTTTAACCTTTATGTTGATTAAGATGCTTTTAGCAGAAAGAGGAGAAAACATCCTATGGAATAAACACACTACTAACCATCTCCTGAGTCACCGTCTGCGTACCATTGTTGTTAAGGAGTCTGATTGATACATTGTATTAGACGGGGTTTCTGTTCGAGGTATTGTAAGGATTTACAATGAGACAATAGTTATTAGTTTTTCTTTTTCAACTAGATTTATGAGAACGTAGGCAACATTGTTCATATCGAGGAATGTGATAACAAATAGACAATGGTGTTCATATAATATAAGATGTTATTTTATTGGCTTCAATGTTGTGTTGCTTTGAACTTTGAATTCAAAGTTAACTTCTCTGTATTGCTGTTGCCTACAATGTTCTGTATGAATAGTGGCACATTATATGTTTGTGAAAATAAAATGGTTAAATCAAAATACATGCTGTGCTTTTTTACGTTAACCACTAGATTACTGAGGATTAGAGGTTTAAAGAAAGCAGTAGTACTGGATAATAGCTAATCCTACACGGACGTTTTTGTGTTCCACTGTAAATGGCCCCAGTTACATGTCTTCTCTTCTCAATTTACATATAAAGTTTCTACTTGGCTTTTTGGATAAATAGCGGTTTCATCTGATCTTCAGTGGTTATGGACAGGGCCGCTTTATACATTAGGCCGACTAGGCACAGTGCCTGGGGCCTACGAACCTTTTAGGGCCTACAATATTTCACTTGAAAAAATACCTAAACAAAAAAAAAATATCACAAAATAAGAGAAAACAGCAAATTTTTATTTAAAATGCCTTCGAAGTATCGATACCTTTAAATATCGAAACAAAAGTATTGATGCCAAATATCACTAGTATCGAAAGAAACAAGCAAACGATGAAATTAGCATAAAAATATCGGACACACAGGCCTCTAGAAATAAAAGTGCTTATGGCCTACGAAGGTCTTAAAACGGCCCTGGTTATGGAGTAGTACATATGAGAGTGACATTCTATTTTGCTATATAACCGGAATGTATTTAATTAAAAAATTCTAATTAGTTGACAGATACATCACTGCCAACTCATCAGAGGGGAAAATAAAGCTTTCAAAAAAAGTACTTTTGATTAGCGAGTACTATTGCTTTAATCTCAAATTACTAGAACAAATGTCATTTTGAATCTTTGGCTAAATACAAGAATATTTAGATGGGGTATATACCTCACAACATACATATAATATAAAGCTTAAACATATTATAAAACTATTAAATATTAGCGATTACAGTATGTTAATACAATAATATCCACTTTAGTGCCATAAGGCTAGTTTATTTATTTAATACCAAAGCCAATCATTTTTGCCTATGTGGAAACAATGTTACCCAACTGTTTTAAAGCAGCAATCAGGGGTATAAGCATTTTAACTTCTCTGACCCGTTCAGTCCCCCAGAAGTCATTGGTGGTTCCCCTATATCTTCCCGTTCCGGAGAGGCAAACCATTATGGCTGCCGGGGTCAGGGCTTGATATGACAAGCAATAAAAAAGCATGACATCGCAACCTTCTTTTCTTGACCCCGACAGCCATGTTTGTAGTCCCTCATATTTGTTGTTTCTTGTGTCAAAACCGGCACACAGAAAACTACAGATATCTCCGGAACCAGGAAAGGTCAGGCAAGCCGGGATTGCTGCTTTAAAAGCCTGTTATGTTAGACCATGGGTGGCCAACTCCAGTCCTCAAGAGCCATCAACGGGTCAGGTTTTCAGGATGCTTCAGCACAGGTGGCTCAGTCGTTGACAGAGCCAGTGAGCCACCTGTGCTGAAGCGGGGATATCCTGAAAACCTGCCCTGTTGGTGACCCTTGAGGACTGGCGTTGGCCACTCCTGTAGGCTATTGTTTCAATATGGACCTACCTGTTGCCCAGCTGCTATTTATTCTTACCCCAGCTTGGCCCTGTAATTGTCTCCCCTGCAGTAAGAGAGGATTCTGTCTTACACCGTTCATATGCTGCTTTCCAAGTCAGCTCTACAATAACTTTTTGTGAGTTCTATAGGTCCTGGACGTACACAACTATCCATACATACATCCATGGACGTGCACAACTATCCATACATATTTGCATTTGTTTTACGACTTGCAAAGACCATATAGTTTGTTTCTTGGTTTAAAACACATATAGGATCTGGAAATCTCATATATAACAGCTATAGCATCTATGTATGAGCCTTATGTCTTTTAAAAGGCCATTTGGGGAATTTGCTGAGGAAAGGTAAATACATATGTAGACCCCTTGGTGCTAATGAGGCCCCTGTGTACACATATAGAAAAGCACTGAAAGTTAAACATATCTTACCGACCTTACAGGTATTGTTACTTTGTATCAGCTGAAATGTAGATTAGAAATTGCCTAATGAAGCTATAACACTAATGCGGTTGGGGGAGAGTGGGCGGTGGTTGAGTGTTTGTGGCCATTCATTTAAAGGGATAGACCAGCTCAGTAGATACAATGTAGCACGTGTGGCAATGTATCCATCCTGCAATCCCAAACTGAACAAATAAGTCGCACGCTTGTGCATCCATGAAGATGCTGCCAAAGGGGCCGCCAATAAGCATAAAACAAAGCAAAATCGGCCTTCAAGGTAAAATTGCTTGATTGGTTATGAAATAGGGAAGTACCCTTTTCTGCTGTGGCCTGTGCTTGTTTACTTGATACTAACCTCTTACTGTTCTTCTCTGTATATAATTCCTCTCTTCTTTCCATGTATACTCCAGTAGCTAGACATGCAGTATGGTGGGATTACTCACCGCATGCAGTGCATGCAGCTAGAGGTCAATTGCATGTTTTATAGGCAATGACTATGCATTGTACCTCCCCTCCTGTCTGCATTCCAAAAATATGATATGATAAGAATGTATTCTCATACAGTGCTGACAATGTATGCAGAATTCTATATGCAGAATACGCAGGCTCTATGAACCCCTGCACCAAGGAGCATGCACTCTACTGTATGTGTTTGATGCCTGAGGCATGGAGGTATAAAGTAACTTCTCAAGATCACTTGCAGCTGGCACTGGGTCTCAAACTGTTTTGCCCCAGTCCCCCCCTTCCAATAATTGTATTTTCAATAGGCCACTTCATTTTCATGGGTTAGCATACACAAATACATCACTAGGATATCACTGTGAAAGGATCAGGCATGTTTTGTCCTTATAGCTTAGCAGTGAATGTTATCCAATAACATGACACATGCATTGCATTCACTGCTGTCTCTCTGATTGTGGCGTTACTTCCATTAATGTGTTCGTTGGATTCTCTCTTGTGACATTTTATGCTTGACTCAAGCTTTTAGTAGAATCAAACACTGTAAATCACCCCAGAGAAATGGTTCTGAGTAGCAGATGTAGAAAGAATGATAATAGGTGAGATATAGCATACTGTACATCGTAGCATAGCTATGTATAGACTAATTACAGTGGTTGTGTTCAATGTGAGACAGGGAGGAAACTGATACCATTGTCTATAGAAATTGTAACCTAGATTTGTGTACGAAATAGTATTGTGTTACTTGTAGTTGTACAATAAAAGCACATGAGTGCGCAGGATATGTCAGGATTTGTGTCAGAAGATTTTAGTAGAAAGATGGTATATTTTCTATTTGTTGCTAATATATCTATCTAAAATATATCTATCCTCTTCTATGTGCTTATATATACAGTTATCTGTTGTTTGTCTACCTCGTCAGTAATACTGTTCGTTCCTTCATACTTATGGCGATAGCTTGTGTTCCATGTGTATGTCCAGCATACTGTGGCAATGTGTTTGTATAGATATAACATTCCCGGCTTGCTTCAATGCTTGGTATAGCAGTGTTCCTTTGTGTACAGCTTTTACAACCATATAAGAAGCTATGCAAGAAAAACACACACAACACACAACACAC
Source organism: Ascaphus truei (assembly GCF_040206685.1). Lineage (NCBI taxonomy): Eukaryota > Metazoa > Chordata > Amphibia > Anura > Ascaphidae > Ascaphus > Ascaphus truei. The sequence continues at coordinate 11,651,403 of NC_134490.1, read as the reverse complement.
AACACACACACACACGTGTATATATATATATACTGTAGATCAGGGGTGCTCAAAAACAGTTCACAAGCCACCCCTCCTCCAACAGGGCCTCCCCCAACAGGTCAGGTTTTCAGGATATCCCTGCTTCAGCACATGTTGCTCAATAAGTTCATGCTTCAGCACAGATGGCTCAGTTTTTGATTGAGCCTCCTGTGCTGAAGCTGGGATATCCTGAAAACTGTTGGGGGGGCTTGAGCACCATGCTCTGGATATCAGTGAATCATTAAATATACCTGTGACACTTTGCTCCTTTCTTTCTGTCACCGCAGCAGATGCGCTGCTATCGGTAATTAGTGGGAGACAGCAGGTTTTGAAATGTTGAGGTGAAGATATTCTTGGGAGAATTCCAAGAACTATTTCTAATGGTTTCATTCTTTAATTAGAATATGGAAAAATTAGTCCAATTACATTACCATACACATTTCACTATCCAGTGCAGCTTATTCACTTTCAGTGGTAAGAAGCATTAAAAACACAATTTTATACTAAAGTAAGATCTCACTTTTACCCAAATCTACAAAAGGTTGCTAAGCTAGGTGCTAAGGTGTGGCGTGCTGAAGCGTAGTACCCTTTTGTGGATTTGGGCATTTATTGTTAAAACCAGAATTACATGGGTAGGCAAATGGTTATAAGACAAGTCTCAGACAGCATGTGCTTCACTCTATGTCCCTATGTCCCTCTATGTAACCAGGTTCCCTCCATCACCTTCCAAACTAACCACAATATACACAGATGAATATTTCTCTATGCAAACATACAGGCTGTGAACGGCCTTTGGCGTGGGCTGCTCCGTCTTTTTCTTACGTGGCTGAGAAAGAGAAACTGGCTTCCTTGCCCTGCAGATCTGGGACCTGAACTACAAATGCATGTGACTCCTGATTGCAATAAGACCTTTGTTATTTATCCCTTGTTTCTTCTAGATGTTTTCCCTCTAATGTCTTAATTGTCTTCAGTTACCAAGCACCACACCAAGAACACCCCAACTGTGCTGAAAATGTATTTATTTATTAAACCTTTAAATATCATCAACAAATCCTAAAAGGTTTTACCCCCAAACCAAGCAATAGAACAAGCAGAGGCAAAATCATTCTTCTCTTTACACTCTCTAAACCCCAGCAGGTTTTCTAGCTGTTGCCAAATCAGAACCCCCAATCTACTGGTCGGGGTCATCTGCTTTAATGTAAATAGAAGTTCACGGAGAGATCGCAGAGAGCCAAAGAAAAGCCGGGATGTCACATGTTGCTAACTTTCAGTTCCTGCTGTACATGAGCTAGCTAAAAAATAAGGGCTGTGGGTCACGGATTTGGGGAGCTTTGGCTTCTTTCATCCTGGTTATTACATAGTTCAGGGGTGCTAAACTCCAGTCCTCAAGCTCCCCCCAACAGGTCAGGTTTTCAGGCTATCCCTGCTTCAGCACAGGTGGCTCAATCAGTCCCTGCTTCAGCACAGGTGGCTCAATCAGAGGCTCAGTCGTTGACTGAGCCTCTGGTTGAGCCACCTGTGCTGAAGCTGGGATAGCCTGAAAACCTGACCTGTTGGGGTGAGGGGGGGCTTGAGGACTGGAGTTTAGCACCCCGGACATTGGTGGTACTCAGTCGATGTACTGAAATGGGATCCTAGCATCGCAAGGCGTTATCAGGCTGCTGTTCCCAAGTCTGTCGTTTTCAGTGAACAGGCAATAGGATGAAAATTGTTACAGCCCATATGGCTCAGAGAGATATTACCCACTGGGAAGCTCAGCAAGTATTTGTGCTTACGGAAGGCTTTATACAGACAGCCAGTTGCTGACTCCAAGAAGGCCAGTCCATGCTCTCCTCGTACCCTGTTCGTCAGCACTAAGGGCCTCATGCAGAGAGCAGCGCTATTTGAAATCTCGCCATTTTCCGGAGAAAATTGCGCAAAAAACAGCTGAAAATGGCGAGCTAGGAAAAACGCGCCATTTTTTTTCTATTTCAAAATCTCGCCGCACGGCTGGCGAGAAACTACATCTCGCCAGTCTGAAAAGTATCCGAATTCAGAAAGGCGCGCTCGCCATCTAGCGGCTGGTTTTGGCGCGATTTTCGTCAATTTTCTCCGCCAACTAAAGTTGGCAAGAAGCAGGAGCTCGCCGGCTATAGGGAGAAAAAAAAATGCGCGATTTTTTTTTTCTCCCTTTCAGCTGCGCGCATTTCCTCATTTACAATTCTCCACATGCAGTAATGCTAAAAATAGCGGATTTCGCCCATTTCTGCATATGGAGAATAAAACTCTCCATTAAACCTACTTTTTATTCCCCTCTCCAATTTTAAAAAGCGCTGCTCTCTGCATAGGCCCCTAAGTATACTGTAGTGCTGCTGATACCTGATTTGCTGGTCAAACATGCAGGTGTCACATTTACATGTTCTAGGCTTAAAAATATATATATATATTTGATTGTAGCATTGCCCTGCTATCCACTACAGCAGGGGGCTCACCTCCTGCGCTCAAGACCCCCCCCCCCCACCAACTGGTCAGGTTTTCAGGATATCGCTGCTTCAGCACAGGTGGCTCAATCAGAGGCTTGGTCTTTGAGACTCTGATTGAGCCACCTGTGCTGAAGCTGGGGACATCCTAAAAACCTGACCTGTTGGGGTGGGGGGGGTCTTGAGGACTGAGTTGGGCCCCCTACACTACAGCAGTAGTGATGTACCATTTCCTTATCATAGTTAAAAAAAAAATTAAAAAAAGGTAAATATTTATATAAATATATATGTTATTTAAAAGGGAAAAAAAATCAGAAAGAATATGGAATAATAATCTTCGTGTTGGAAAAAAAAATACAGGAAATTGTTAGTGAAAATGTCCAAAAATGAAAACTAAAATGTAGTTGTTAATAAGCAAGAATTAAACATTCGAAATGATAAATATTTTATGTCTCAAAATGCTTTTTGAACATCGTCGTATAAAGACAAGCTCAAAATATAGATTATAAACGTAGGAAACTCAGCTCTCGGACATTTCTTTGCATCTCTAACAGTGGTTTCTTTGTATAGTTACTTTGACCACTGAGAAGGATTCAAAAGGGCATGAAAAAGCATTACTACCTGAACTAATAACTCAGCTTTCTGTGTCCCTTACCCTCCAAGACATTGGATTGTTGTCTGTGTGTGTCGCTCTCTTCTCTGTATTCTGTTTTGTTTCCTCTTCCCATTTTCCTTTCTTTCTCTCTTTTAACCCTCACAAACTCCCCTGCCACCATGATTCAACAGTACCCCACACATGCTCTATAGGTGAAAGATGTGCTTTAGTTGCCATAATGATGTAGAATGGGCTGGGGCAAAACAATAACAAAACACTTAGAGGCCTAATGCTGCTAGAAGCCTGACCCCAACTGATTGCCTTGTCCTGAAGTTCTCTAAGAACACTTTGCTCCACTGGACACAAGCCACGCTTCTGATTGTCTTGCTTTGAGAGTGATCTTTAACTTATTTTGCATGGACTTTGGGGTTCTTGATATATTATTGTGTTAACGCCTCTTTCTTTTTTTCACTTTTTAATCTCTCCATTCCACTTCAGCTTCACATTGTGTACGGCATTGCAATGAAATCCATGACTCACCACAAGCCAAGGTGGAAAATAATGTGTTATGCAACGTCAACAGGGAAACTTAATCTATCTTTGTATCTCCATAGAGGAAAATTGAAGGGCTGGTTCCCTAACAGCCTATTACAGAATGCATAAGGAGCAGCACATTAGAGATGTAGGGATTAATGTATCAAGTACACTTTATAAGTGTTATGCAGTCATCGAGTGCAAAGTATTCTGTTCATTACTTCATATTTATTCAAAGGTGACGTACACAAACTCAAACCTGGCAAAATGGGGTAAAAAAACAACACTTAGGCCCCTATTAAATACACTAAAAAATATTTCTTATGTTAGAGAGAACAGGTCTATTCAAATGACACCTTAAGAGTGTATAGACTAAGGGCCTTAGAAACCAATCCCACAATGCAACTGTGCAAGCTTGTATTAGAAGACTGAAAATTCCCAGAAACACACACATTGTGTACATTCCTCTCATATCGCTTCAGACTTAAGTGGAACAAATCAAAGCAAAGTATCATAATACATTGTCTTCTACACAACATGATATCAATTTAACTCCATAAAGGCCAGACTGTGTGCTTGATTTTATATGTATATATATTTTATATATATTTAAATCAAATTAATCAGACCACTCTCTTATACTGTTGTCCTAAGAAAACACATCAGCAGGTGCATAGAAGTATATAATGTATAACATGCATGACTCTTCTTGGGTCAAATCTGTGTGTTTATATATATATATATATATATATATATATATATATATATATATATATATATATATATATATATATATATATATATATAACTCCACGATCGCCAATCTGAGCTTGATATGTGGGCCCATAAACCCCAACTCACCACTAACAGCCGATGGAAATGAGTATGGCTGTATGGGTCCTCTGTGGGTGGCTATTAAGCCGCTTGTCCATCTCAGGGAAGCCTCTAACTGCTATTCACAGCACATTGAAGAAGTGCGTATGTGGGAACACAAAGATGTCATTCTGTATTAGGGTTCAACTCTTCTAAATAGGGTCAACTTAGAAATGTTAATGTTGCAGAATTGCCAGTGGTAATATTGTCTGATTTCTCAGCTAGTTCCTATTGCTACATTTAAGGGTCATTACTATACAGCATATATATGCAGGCTCAATAGTTATTCTCCGTTTATATTACATGGTACCATAATGTTCAGAGCACAAAAAATTATTTGGGTCCAAAACATTGAAGGTGGAGGATATTCATTCATCACATTGTTTATTTGTTATCTACATTTTCTATTTTATTTGCCTCTTCAATGACACCAGTAAAACTATTGTATATTACATTAGAATGAGGAACACAGCTACATTTTAGTGGCAGCTTAAAATAGCAATCATGCCTATTCCACGTATATTGTTTACAGCATTGGAACCAGGGGGGAACTCCGGAGCTGACCCACATTATTTTTAGCTCCGGGGACCACCTAGTGCCTGTGATATTTACTGGTGCAGTTGTCAATGTCCTGGACATGTAAATGTCCGTCTAATAGGAAGATGCAGAAGATAACATACCGGCTTCCTGTTTCACCGCAGGACCTGCTGTGTTTTTTGTTGTTGTTTCTCCTACTTGCTACTGAGAGTGGCGTAACTCTTGGGTGCGGCTCTCTGGACCCATGAGAATTGGCAGCCATTTTGATTTCCCTGGGGGAAACTTTAACACTAGCAGCTACATTGGTAAGTAACAGGGAGTCCCCAGAGCAAATAAGCTAAAAAAATAACATGGTTCAGCGCCCGAGGACTCCTGGTTCCAACACAAAAAAAAAAATATATATATACATATAGGCAGTGTTCGACAAACCTATACGTTTGCACGCCCCGGGTGAGTGGATTTAACATCGTGGCGAGCTCCTATTGGCCCAAGCAGCACACGTGTGGTACTAGGTGGCGAGTAGATTTTTTTGTTCGGCGAGTAGATTTTTTGGTGATTTGTCGACCACTGCATATAGGTATACAAAGATGGGATTGTTGCTTTAAGTGTACTGCATGTAAGCAATACTCTAATTAAAATCAATAATAGTGAGTCTGTCAGTATGTCTAAGCATAACATAAAGCCAAAGAAAGAGATACAAATTGTGAGTACATCTTACCCTGGTGAATTGAGTGAGTCATGGTTGCCACCATTTCAAAAACATACACCTTTAACAGTCTGGGTTCCCTTCTCATACACGCCATCGTTATTAACCCCTTCGGTGCGGGAGGCCACTGCCCGAACAGTTAATAATCCATCCTGGTTGACCCCCTGGTGCAGTTCATTCACCGTGTCCCCTTCCTTCACAGCAGCAAGGAAAATGTTGCCAAATCTGCTGAAACAAGGTAACTTTTGCTGTATATTTTGTTCTCCTACATATTCTTGCAAAAGAGAGATTATGAAATGATCTGTGATAATAAAACAGAGTAGCACGGGTGAGTAGCTGGCGTCACGGCGACTGCGCTTTAGTGAATAATTCAATGTTGCTTGGAAACTGGATCGAGTTCCTCAGCGCATCTGCACATTTACTAAATAAATGAGGTCTGTGATGATAAGAAGGCCAAAAAGATGCTCATATTGCCATGACCATCACACACAGCTACAGATTGGGTGCTATTGTTTCTATTAATTAATTATGAAAAAATATGTTTTTCGACAAATCAATTGAATGAATCTATTCTCTTCTAAACCAAACTTGCAGCCCTGCAGTTATTTAGAAATGCTATTTTCTATCTGATTTCCAATTCTTCTATTTGGAGTTGGAAACTCCATTTCTTAATAGCAGAAATTCAGACTTTTCCTTCACCCAATCATAATAAAACCTCTTCTTCACCCACCATGTTAGTTGCTATAGTATTTTAGTGTAATTGTATCATTTTTGTTCACGGTGGTGGAACGCGTTTACTGTGCGGTTCCTGCAGTTTATGGATATACTGCATCATTTCACACTTTCATATCCACATCAGTCAGATGATATGGATATAGGACCACATATTCTAAGCAGTCTTCTGCCATCAGGCACCTTCTGGTGCTGGTAGATATCTTACAATCCATTGACTTGAAAGGACTGTAAGGCTTAAGGTGTCTTATGACACTTGTGCTTAGTAAATATGGCCCAACATGCTTTACTGGTTACACACGGAAGATGGAATGGATGCATTACTACATTGTACATCTTTGGAAGAAAGCCACCGGCACTGTTTTAAAATATGAGTATAGAACTCCCAATATTTCCTGAGGTTTCTAAGAAAATTGTCCATGAGTGAGCACTGCAACAGGTAATAAGGGCAGCAAACTGCCTCTGCTAAATCTAATTACCAATAGATTGCTGTTACATACAGGAGACGTTATTTAGATTATATTCATTTTTTTGGGACGTGTTTCTAGAGCACCAGTTGTGAAGTAACATCTATTGAAATGGTCAAAAGCTGTCCACTGTAGTTGGTAACTCATCTCAAGTGTGCATTTTTATCACCTATTGAGCTTCTTCTTTGTCACAGTCAAACATTTGCCTTCTATACAGAATGTGCTGAACACAAAGCACATTGTAATTTCTGTCACCCAGCCCTGCAGGTGCTACGGTGCCCCAATGTGTCAGCTCAGGTGTTTGGCATCCTTCTAAGTCAGCTACTATGGATGGCATTCGTGCCCAAACCAAACCAGTACCCGCCAGAGGTTATTCCGTGACGTTTGGGGCCAATACAAGTCCAAGACAAGTCACTTATACCAGCACTGGCCAGAAAGTGCTTAAACCCTCACCCCCTGTTGCATCCACCTATAAAAGGTATAATGTAACACAGATTAACCTCCTAACCAACATGCTTTGTAGCTTGTAGGTTTGTGGTAATATGCTCCTAACAAATTTTGGACACCCCCCTTGGTAAATTGGCAGATATGGAAATGGAAATAGGATATTGTAATAGTTCTGTTTATTTCTGTCATTAAGTAAAAAGTGTCACTGATGGGACTCCTGACTCAACATACACTGCACTATTTTCACATGTGAATATCAATTATGGTGTCAATTTCAGGGCATCGCTGACAGTAGCACACAACAAGCCATTCCCTTTACCAGTCTGATTTCAAACTCTAATACCAGTGCTTTAGGGGGGAAAGCTGAGTGGTTGGTGGTGTTGGAAGGAATCCTGAGTGTTTCATGTCAATAACATTTGGTAATTTGCTGCTTTTTCCATGAATGGACCAGTAAAGGTGCAGACTTCTTCTTGCAGTAATAGCTATAATGTGGTTCCACCCGGCACCATAACTGTGAACCAGTGGAACATTTTCCGATCATTTCTTTTTGGAGTTGCAAATTGAAGACTTGGATATTGTTTCTAGTAAGGCCAATAAGTAGCAGATACAGGGTACTTATGTTACAGATGCCTCAAAGCACTTCATCTCTATCACATCTATAGTTGGAGTTCTGTTTTAATACATATTAATTAGCTCATAAACACGGAGGCAAGAAGTCCTTTTTGACTACCATAAGTGAACGATGAATGAAACACATTTCCCAGAGAGGGACAGGAGTGCATTGGGGTATGTACGGTTGTAAATCTCTATGTATATACTGGTTTGGTTTCTTCTCCAGAACTTTCTTCATATACAGTACAGAGCTAGCTGAAGAACTTGTCTGCCACGTGAATAGTTATTGTGGCAGAGATCCATTCTCTCTGTGTATGTCGCCCTTGCTCTTTCTATGCCTTGAATGATCAAATTAAGAGATTCTTTATGGTTTTGGGAACTGTTTTACTGAAAACTGAACTAGTATATATATTTTTGCTTTCAATTTTTTTTACCTGTCCAAAAAAAAAATTTGTAACCAGATTGTGGCAACACCCAAGTTGGGAAACATTCAGCGTGATGTGTGTTCTGATGCTCGCAGTTACAACGCATCGTCTCTTATTGCTTTCGGCATGTCCAAATAATTCTGCCGTCTTTGTTGCTCACAATGCTCTTGTGCTTCTGGCTTCGCAGTATCTCTAGATCAGGAGTGGCCAACTCCAGTCCTCAGGGGCCACCAACAGGTCAGGTTTTCAGGATATCCCAGCTTCAGCACAGGTGGCTCAACCAGAGGCTCAGTCGCTGCCTGTGATTGAGCCACCTGTGCTGAAGCAGGGACTGATTAAGCCACTAGTGCTGAGTCAGGGACTGATTGAGCCACCTGTGCTGCAGCAGGAATATCCTGTAAATCTGACCTGTTGGGGGGGCTTGAGGATGGACGTTGAGCACCCCTGTTCTAGCCCTGTGAATAACCACAGTCAACTTTAAATACCCCCAGCCCCATGTTTTAAAAGGAATGTTAATCCCACCATGCAAATGTAGCTACATTGACTCACTATTTGCTATTCCCCGAGACACTTTCCAGCTCCCCTTATTAATAGGTTCCCTTTCTAAGGTGCTTTCTGGCACTGGAACGTGCCCTTTGGAATACCACTGCTCATTAAATATGGTATTTTATGTCCCATTTACTTAAATAGGCTCTGAGGTGTCTTCTGGTGGTGAATGGTGTTTTATGGCAGGGCTGCTCAAGTCCCCCCACCCCTCCCCCCCAACAGGTCAGGTTTTCAAGATATGCCTGCCCCAGCACAGGTGGCTCAATCAGTCCCTGCTTCAGCACAGGTTGCTCAATCAAGTCTGATTGAGCCACCTGTGCTGAAGCTGGGATATCCTGAAAACCTGACCTGTTGACTAGAGTTGAACACCCCTGCTTTACGGCATAGCGCAGCTTAGTAAATACGGGCCATTATTGATTGATAACTGATTGCAATGTAATTAATGTATTGTTCAGAAATGTTGTATGGTTAAAGAATGCATTGTTCCAAGTTAATGGTTTTACAAAACGCATGCACAGTGTTCCAATACTGTACATGCAAAGGTATTCTTTTACCTTTCCAATTAGCACTGCAGCTTATAAATTACACAAACATTGCTGAACAATGTTCATTTCTGAAGGTTTTTGTCAAAATTCTCACCATAAACAGCAGGATCGGCAGCCATTTCCGATGAAAAACTGAAACAAACCTCTGACGTACTGTATCTACTACTTCTATGTTCTTTAACTACAAAAAAATGCAGATACGTTTCCTTCTGTTTTTCAACCGTGCAAACAGAAGACTTCTTATTTTATCAATTAAAATATCATATTTCCAACTAGGAAAATTAAATAGAAAATTAAATAGGGTGATTTAATAAGTAAACCAATTTACTGAATTGAAATACTTGATTGAATGTTATTCAGTCTAACTCACCGTTGCAGTACGTACGCTCTACACGTTTTATAACATTGGGAGCTGATGTAATACAACGTCGCCGGGATACTTGCAATGTCTTTGTGCTGATACTGTACTAGGTATGAGAGTATGTTATTTCATGCAGTAATTTTTAATTGGCAGAAGGCTCGCTTATAATTTAGGATTAGGATGCGTGTTTATTTTGCTTAATTGTTTTATTTCTTTACAGCTTTTTTTTTTTGCACTTTTTTTGCACTTTTTTTGCTTCCCTGCTCTGCGTCACTCATTAAATGCAGCGTTTCATGTCACCAGATTTCCGGAGGAATAAAGCAGAAATCCTTTGCTGCCTGTTTTTGAACGTTTTTTTAAATTGATTTTGTTACAGTATTGGAGGGGGGGTGGGGGGGGGGTATCATACAGAGGTGAACCTCATTATTTTTAGCTCATGGGACCCCCATGTTCCTGAGATACTAACCAGTATGCTCCTCTTTCAGGAGTTCAATATGGCCACCAAATCTCGTGGGCCAATAGAAAGCTGCTATATAATCCGTGGCAGCTTCCTATTGGACAGCCTATTAAATGCCCAGCGGGAACGACACTGTTCAGTATCTTGGGAATTCTGTTCCCCCAGTTCTAATGCTGTAAAAAAACAAATGTAGGTTAATTTGTCAGGATCGCTGCTTTTTTTTTAACATGCTATAATATAGAGTGTGACTGCATATTTAAACACGTAACCTTAACTATCTTTTTTAAAACAGAAACCCCCAAATATTAATTGGAGACTTCCATTAATTACAATTGCCACATTAACCTCAAGTCCACTTCGACACTCCCCAACAGCAACCATTAGGAGTGGGGGCTGTTATAGTTGTGTATCAAGCAGAACTATATACGCAAAATCAACATGGCATTCCTGGCATTGGGTACCCAGGGGTTCTCAACTCCAGTCCTCAAGACCCCCCCGACAGGTCAGGTTTTAAGGATATCCCTGCTTCAGCACAGGTGGTTCAATCAGTGGCTTAGTTGAATTCTGAGCCACTGATTGAGCTACCTGTGCTGAAGCAGGGACTGATTGAGACACCTGGGCTGAAGCAGGGATATCCTGAAAACCTGACCTGTTGGGGGGGGGGGGGGGGGGTGGGGGGCTTGAGGGTTACGGGGTACGTTGCTTTTTCTTTAGAAGTCACATATTATGTAAGATAAGTAGACTTGGGAGCTGGGTTACAATTTTGTGTGCTGGATAGAAAATGCTGCAGATGGTGGACTGGCAGCTTTGTAACCCATTCGCTGTCAGAGCTGCTGGCCCCTGTGGCAGCGAAGGGATTAAGTGTGTTGTGTTTTGGGGAGTTTCTTCTTGTCTTACGCGGTGTAACTTTACCCAGTAGCCCAGGTGAGCATGCACCAGAGCCTGACAGCTTTGCTGCTATACCGGCCGCTTCTGCAACCCAAACTGCTTACGCTGAGCACTACACCACGCAAATCTCCACATCACTGCTACCAGCACCTGCTCTTGCTCCCGCCTCAGCACCGGCTTCTTTCTCAGCTCCCAGCCTCAGGTAATGCCTTTTTGCTTTTACTCTGTGTGTGTGTGACTTGGTGAGAGGTTGAATGAAAAGGATTTCTCTCCCACCCTTGGGTGCAGCCACTTTTTTTGTCTGTGTATTGTATTTATTTTTCAAACAGCTTGGCACTTCACAATGCAAAACGGAGCGCCAGGCCAGTTTTACCTGTACAGGCTGCTTGAAGCAGGAAATGTATATCTTAAATGAGCTGCAAGTTCACACACCCCAAAAAACGTTAATGGCCAAAGTTGCCATTCATTACAGTGGTTTTTAAAGTGTTAAAAAATACTGCTTGAACCTGTTATTAAAGCCAGCTGTATATATGATGTTTAAAGCACTGCATGGTATTAACATATTGCACTTGGCAAAGAGAGAATGTAGGCCAGGGGTGGCGAACTCCAGTCCTCAAGGTCCACCAACATTCCAGGTATTAGGGATATCCCTGCTTCAGCACACGTGGCTCAGTCACTGATTGAGCCCACCTGTGCTGAAGCAGGGATATCCTTAACACCTGACCTGGTGGTGGCCCTTGAGGACTGGAGTTGGCCTCCCTGCTGTAGGCCCTATTCAGTGTGGTGAGAAGTAGGCTAACAAAGTGTTAGCTTTGGTTCAAGTGAAGGACAGTTGATACATTGTAGTTCGGAAACGGTGTTATTCTGCCTCATTATATAGAATAAGGAGCTGTGAGTCACGTGGAGATATAAATACATGTTGTTAGGGGTGTGTGTGGTGTTGGCCTGTGCTACTTTTTCACTTACTACAGGGGTTAGGTGTTGACTGTGTTAATGCCACAGAGCATGCAAGTGATCAGCTCTGTAGCACATGTAATAGAGGAAATAAACCTTCTCATCTTGTGGGAATGTCCTTGGTCAGTCAGAGTAACTGTGGCTGAGGTCTGACAGTAGGACGCAGACTGCACGACTTACCATAACTCTTACACGTCCTCAACATTAATGGGACCATTTCTATTCTATTTCCAGATGTCCAAGAAGCCAAACTGTCGCGTTTTTTCCCCCATCTAACTTATTAAAACGTCCACGTTGTGTTTTGTAGAAATATGTGCAATTAATTCCTTGTGCTCATTAACGTTGCAGTTCCACTTAGCAATGTATATTCAGTTGTAAATTGAAAGCGCTCAGTTATTTAACAAGTTATCCAGCTTTTTCAAGGTTGTACCTTCATTCAAGTTATGTTTAATGGTACAGTTAGGAGCACCAGTGAGCACATTGTATATATTATAAAAAGCAATAGGGCCAGCATTTTAAAGATTAGTATTTTCCCTCCTAAGTGAATAAATAGGATGTTGTATACTGTATATGTGTTTTTGCTTATAGTTTCAGTGACTTGGGTATAAATCATATTCCCAAATTCTCATTGTACTCCACACTAATATCGTAATAAATATAACATCAATACCTTTCCCACACTGCACACCAATAAAACATGAAATAAATAATACATTTCAGAGATCCATAAAGTGGGACTGCACCTTAATCCTCTAAAGCTAACGCTTTGTTTTAACTCTCACGTTCCCGGGGGGCCTGCAGCGAGTTGGAGTCCCCCTAGTGGCGAAGAGATTCATTATTTCAATTCCAGTTCATGTCTCATGCTTATTTGCAGAGGTCCCACAGCGACCAGCATCTCTCCTTCACAGACCAAAGCCCACCCGGGAGCTAAGAACATCACCACTGCAGCCTCCACTATATCTTCTGCCATTTCCGCGCAGTCTAGGTATACATTTGCTTCTCTGTTTCTCCGTATGCCCCCCCCCCCCTGTGCACCAGTTTCTTCACCCTCCACACTTTATTGCGGCCATGGCTTCCTGTACCAGCCACAGTGGCTTCATGTCCAATGGCACACATCTTGCACATAATGAGAACTATCTGTTTAATCTAGAAGTTACTTGGGAGCAAAAGCAATGAAGGTGTTTGAAGAATATAATAATATAGTAGATTTTTACTCTGTGGGTCACAGTAAAAATGGCGGCTTCCAGGATAATTTCCCGGATAACTACCACATATTGGGCCATATTTATTAAGAGGTACTAAGCCGTAAGGCACCTTACATGCCATTCATTCAAATGGGTTGTAGGGTGTCTCACTGCTGAGAACTGCTTAGTAAATATGGGCCTTATCTGTGGACCGGTTGCCTTGTGCTTGTTTAAATAAATGTCTACAAAGTCTGAGAGAAGAGAATGTGTATGACTGCGCTTATAGGGCCGGCGTCGGCGACGTCAGGCGACGGTCGCTGGAAAAATCAAATTGAGATGACTTCCAGAGATCGCGACCAAGCCGTCGCTCCGTTACGTCGCTCTTACTATAAGCGTACGTGACGGCGGCAACGCAATTGTTTTGGTGCTAGGTCACGTCGCTGTCGCCGGCACAATAAGCGCAGCCTATGAAGTAGTGATGCAGATAATGTGATGAAGGGTTTGGAGGCTTAGTATTTGAGCCACTGGTATAATGTAATAAGTAATAGGCATTCATGTAGAAGATGATGATGAAGGTGGGAAAAACATATGAATTTTATTACGTGTTAAAGATTTACTTCCTCAGCAGAATGGACAGCCGTGAAGACTGCAGCAAAACATACAGGGTTAATCTGATTTTCTTTGCATTTCATCTGAATCCAACGTTTAACTTCTTCATTTATTGCTTCACAGGTTTTGTTTTCTGTAAGAAGAAATGGTTTATATGTCTCTTAATACGTAATTTTCCTTTGGTATTTCCGCTGCTGCGTGGGATCATGGTACTGTATACCCAGACAAGTGTACTTCTGGTATCTTTATTGGTCCAGAAAGACTATAGATTGTTTCCAGGTTGCAATGCTTCTTAGTTCTCTAACATGAAACTGTTTCATATATGAAGGATCATAAAAGAGGTCTTGTGCCCTTACCCGGAAGTTGTATTTAAATAGACCATTCCTTCTGTAACATACCTTCCCTTTTCTGTGGGCTCTCAGATTGTTCATTATAAACAGTCTGCAGACTAAGCAATATACAATATTAGCAGTATTGGGGTCATTTGTTCATAGGTGTCACATTAATGCCGGGGTGGGCAACTCCAGTCCTCAAGGGCCAGATTTTCAGGATATCCCTGGTTCAGCACAGGTGGCTCAATCAGTGGCTCAGTCGAAACTTGTGCTGAACCAGGGACATCTTGAAAATCTGATGTGTTGGTGGCCCTTGAGGACTGGAGTTTCCACCCCGGCATTAATGCCTAGTCCCCTTGGTTACACCCCAAAACTTTATCTTGATCAACCTCTTAAACGTTACATAGGCTACTCCAATCAGGTCTACTAGAATGACCTTCTTCGACATAGGATAAATTGTTCTACAACACATCCCTGTACATCTTGTACCACGGCAGACATTAAAGGGATCACCCTCTTAGAAACCAAGATCTAATGCCTTTAATGTCGTCTCGAAAAAAATCCAAAATCCGTTTGCTGTGGTGTTTGCTAAGGTGTGTTTACTCTGATCTCATGTCCCTTTGTGGGGTTCTGCAGGTGTCGATACCACAAGTATAAAAAAATGTACACACAAAAAAAAGCTACATTCATTCAAACCTCCTGTTTTGTGTCTCTTCGACACTGATAATTTTTTAAAAGCTCAAAGTGTATATATGACCGCTGATATCTCAGGATGCTAAACAAATGCATCTTTATGTGAATCAAGCACACAAGAACATCTTGGGAAGCACAGCCACACCTCCTGACGGTCTTTTTTTTCTTTCTTCTTCTTCTTCAACTTTTTCCTCGGGTAGACAAAAATATAAGTTTGCCTTGCTGCCGCCGGCTTTGGAAGCACTTTATATTTCTCCTATATTCACTACTTCACCGCTGCTCAAGAAGAGAAACGTAGTCAAAAGATCTGGTGCCACATTTCCTCCAAGAAAAGTATACCAGAGGTACAGCGACAGTAGCCGGCTGGATATTAACCGTTCCACTCCTTAAGTGCTGCAGGGGCAAGCAGCTGATGGCGGTGCCATGCATTATTTTTCCCCTGCAGCACTCAAGGGGTTTAAGTGGGATGTATAGGGGGTATTTCATTAAACTGCGATAGTGCCGTGCGGGGTGCTATGGTACAGCTCCTATTGACTTGAATGGGAGTTTCCGTGTAATAGTGCCCCAATCAGCACTATCACGGTTTAATGACTAGTCCTTATAGTCTCACACCGCTTGTGTGTTCCTGGTGGTATTTTCCGATGTGAGGTTGACAACTAAAATGGCTTCTTTTTTTCTTGCTTAGTAATATTGGCTAACAAGAAGCTTCTGGAAATGTTATTGTTTTCTATTTCATATAATGCCCTCGTCATCCCATCTTGTTGTTACCAAGTCTCATTTCACAACTTAACACCACCCGTTTGGGTATGAAACATTGGTCTTTCTTCTTTGTAGCAGAAGAACTGTAGGAATTGTGTGCTCACCAATGTTTTGGGGCCCCAAATCCACTTGCTTTTCAAGTCTAAGCTGCCTATCAAATCATACTTATTTTCATTGTTAATTCGGTAGACTCAACAAATGAGTTATTTATTTCATGGTAACAGATGCCTGCTGCCGCCTGGAGGCGGTGAGAGCAATTACAGTTAAGGAGTTGAAATAGAAGTGGGCACTTTCATGAGTGTTTTGGATTTTAAATTATTTAATGTATTGATTGAGGGTTTTTTTTTTTTTCTTCAAACTTTGGACTTTTTTTTAAAGGTTTTTAGGTTTTCATTCACAAACTTTAAAATGTTCACCTGCTTTCTTTTAAAAAAAAAAAAATGAATCTGAAGATGAGCCTTTTCTTGGGTTTTGGTTGAAATTTTATTCAGGCTCGAAGTTTGCACGTTGGTTCACACAAGGTTATCCTTTGACGCCAGGGAATCAAATTAAAAAAAAATCAAGTGTGACTTAAAGCAGCCATTTCTCATGGATGTATTGTTTTTCTGCGTAATATGTGGCAGGAGGGCTGTCGGAGCATAACTGGAGATAGTTCACTTTTGTTTGGCAATTCCGTGACCCAAATATAGCAACCCGGCAACATTACTGACAAAGGTGCTGCGAATGCTGGCGACATCGTGAGGACACTCGGGTGAAGCCCATGTCTGTTCCGATTTCCGAGGGCATCCTAATGACGTAGTTGACAGCGGTTTGAATTACCTGGGAGGCCAAAAATAGAAACTTAAATATATCCAAGACTGCGAGGATCCAGGAAGAGTGGTTGGGAATATCCCACCGTTCTTATATGGTCAGATTTACTAAGCTTTCTTCTGCCATGAGACACTTTGTAGCATTGGAAAACAGCTTGCAGCCCATTAAAGTCTTATGGCAGAAGACTGCTTAGTAAATATGGCCCTAATATTAAATACATCCGTATATTCAGTATATATATATATATATATATATATATATATATATATATATATATATATATATATATAAAATTGTATTTTTCTAGTGGGGCTTTCCGTGCACTTGCAGTGGATCGCAGTTTATAGAATAAGGATCTAATTGGAACATATATATATATTTTAATGATTTCAAACACAATGTTTTTTTTTTTTCTTCCTACAGTAATAGCATCTTTTTAAAATATATATTTTATTTGACAAGCTTGATTCCCTTTCTATCTTGGTCACGGCCGCTGTGATTTTTTTTTCATTCCTATTTTATAACTTTACCCTGATCACTGGATCTGTAGGATCACTGGATCTGTAGGATCACTGGATCTGTAGGATCACTGGATCTGTAGGATCACTGCATCTGTAGGATCACTGCATTGTTAGTGCTCAACCCCTAAACATCCCAGCCAAAGGAATGTGTGTTGCTCGCGAGTAATAGTTGCCATTGGGCAATTTCAAATTAGGAATCATATATATATATATTTTAAAATAATGTGATGTTTGATGGCAAATCTGTTTATGTTGCAAAGTGGGATTGAACCTCTTATGGTTTTATTCTGACAGAAATTAATAGGCAAATGTCTGCATGTAGCTCAGTGAAGAGATTTTTTTTACATTTTGCAATATTCTCCATAAGTGCAAAGAGGGTAAGAAAATGTGATGTGTACGTCTCATTCCATATACATGCAGACTTATTTGTTTAAATCTGATCAAGCAATTGTGCTCTTCCAGCTTAGATCCTTGCTACCTGGATACCAAAGTGTTCTGATATCATTAACCCATTCATTTCCGCATACCCTTTGTGACATCCAGTGCTTAAAGCTATTTATCAAGAAGTATTTTACGATGTAAAACACATTTTTGAACTGAACTACAAATGCATGCTTTATAGCTTGTTGGTTAAGCCTAGATTGAAATGAGGTCATAGCACAAGTTCTTGTTAAATTGCATTGACTTTTGGTAAGTAATGTATTTTAATTGCATTTTTGTATAATTTCACCTACATGTTTTTTTGGTCCTGTAACTGTATGATTTGATTGACGTTTGTTTGAATATATCTGTGATCAAACTCTGGGTGAGTGTTTTATCATCAGCATGACCTGTTAAACACGTTGTAATTGAGATAAACTTTTGTTCCTTTTTAGTCTGAATCAACAAGCTTCCTTTTCTACCAGCTACCAGTCAAAAATGAGGTATTACTAAGTCAAGGGTGATACATAATGTAATGAGAAGAAATCTAACAAACTTGTGACTAAGAGTGTTGTTCTGCAGAGTATAGACCAGGAGAGGCCAACTCCAGTCCTCAATAGCTATCAGCAGGTCAGGCTTTCAGGATATCCTTGCTTCAGCACAGGTGGCTCAATCAGTGGCTCAGTCTGACTGAGCCACTGGTGTAATACAGGTAGGTATCACTATAGATGGAACAGAAAGGCTTGAGGTTAGAGAACTTGACACTTGCCTGTGCTTAGTTCCCAACAGGTGTACTCCTCCAAATTACCTTCAAGGGTGTCTTTAGAAATAGAGAGGAGAGGGACATAGCATAATAACGTTTTTATTCACAATAGATAAATAAAGATAAAAGGTGCATTCACAAACGGTCAATTGTAAAGGCTTTGTGGATTGGTTTTCCAGCGTTCAATCCTCAGTGCAGTCTCCCCACGTGGTTCCCTTCTCCTGAGATGTCTGTGTGGTTGCCGTTTCAGCTTCCAGTCACCAGCTTCCTCTCACGGTATGCAGAGGACCCTCCAGGCTTGTGCACAGCCGGGTGTAGTCTCCCTGGTCTCGTCCCTCGTTCAGGACTTGGTGTGCGCATGCGTGGGTGTCTTTGCTGGTTCGTAGCGCTGATTGGGCAGAGTACTATCTCCTTCAGGTACGGTGGCTCAGAATGTCCAAAACATCAAACGCATTTCGCCAGTTGGCTTCCTCAGTCATGTGACACGCACGCATGCGCACACCGAGTCCTGAACGAGGGACGAGACCAGGGAGACTACACCAGGCTGTGCACAAGTTTGGAGGGGCCTCTGCATACCGTGAGAGGAAGCTGGTGACTGGAAGCTGAAACGGCAACCACACAGACATCTCAGGAGAAGGGAACCACGTGGGGAGACTGCACTGAGGAGTGAACGCTGGAAAACCAATCCACAAAGCCTTTACAATTGACCATTTGTGAATGCACCTTTTATCTTTATTTATCTATTGTGAATAAAAACGTTATTATGCTATGTCCCTCTCCTCTCTATTTCTAAAGACACCCTTGAAGGTAATTTGGAGGAGTACACCTGGTGGGAACTAAGCACAGGCAAGTGTCAAGTTCTCTAACCTCACGCCTTTCTGTTCCATCTATAGTGATACCTACCTGTATTACACCACTTGTTTGTGGTATGTGTTTCTCCCTTTTTTCTTGTTTCCATGTATGCACACTGGGGATGAGAATATAAAACCACACACTGGAGGACTCTATTTCTTTCCAAACGTTCTCCTGTGGAGGAGTTGGAATAACCTCCTTTGGACTCTAGCTGCGGGACTAAGTACTGTTTATTTTAATATCCTTACATTGTGTTCTTGGTTTGGCGCCGCTCTTTTATTTTTTCCTGACTGAGCCACTGATTGAGCCACCTGTGCTGAAGCAGGGATATCCTGAAAACCTGACCTGCTGGCCGCTCTTGAGGTTTGGAGTTGGCTACCCCCTGGTATAGCTCCAGATCTCTCATCTCATGAATCACCGCCCTTCTTTAATATGGGGAGAAGTAGGACGAATGAGGTGTTCAGAGGTTTTCAATTGCATGGAAGTTACTGCATGTTAAGTGAATGCTATCCATCTTCTCACCAAATTATAATTACGCTCGTCCTCTCACTAAACCCGCCGAATAAGTTTAGGTCACCATTATTATAATGTTCCAGGCTGGGGTATAAGCCCTCGTCAGACCCCTAGCAAAATTAAAAGGCTGTATTTTCTATGATATTTTTATTTTCAGACTGGTTTTTAGTGCAACATTTTGAAAGTTACTCAGCATGTCATAAAGCAGGGGTGCGCAAAGTTTCTTACACGCGGCCTCCTGTCTCCTCTCCCCTCTGGCTCGCATGCCCCCTCCCTGCACGGTTCCGGCGTCAAATGACGTTGTGGGGTGATGTGACGTCACGTGACCACAGCGGCGTCATTTGACGTCGGGCTGCCATGGAGACGCGTCGCTGGAAGGGAAGGGAAGTAAAAGTTACAGCGGCCTCACATGATCCCCGCCATTTATTTTAAATGCTTTTGGGGAAGCGCGGGGGCCTCTGTAACAGCCGCGCGCCCCCAGAAAGTCTCCTCCCACTTTGCACACCCCTGTCTTAAAGCACAAAACATGAACATTTTTATGTTTAAAAAAATAATAATTATGCATCAGTTCTGTAGTATTACATCATGTAATGATTATCATTTGGTTGCAACAGCAACCATTTAGAAATTCACATCCACTTCCTCTTTTGAAAGAGGCTCTCACACCCACCTTTTTGAGCTCTGCCCTTTTGTCAACAAAGTATCACAAACAGATCTGTTGCTGTGTTCCAAACAGCAGACTGTCTATTACTCTGAAAGCTGTAACAATAATGTGTTGCACTTAGTAATATAATGTTACATATCAGCTGCAGCATTTCACAGACTGCAACACAACGTTAGAAGGCCATTTCGTTAGGCACACAATCAGGATTTTTATAGATTTATAACAGGAGCACCAAATGATTGCTAGTTTAGGTAACAACGTAGAATTATACTGTACATTGTCACATGCTTTACATATAAAAATAAGAAGAAAATAAAAAAAATGAGGAAATGTAGTTTTACTGCTTTACATTATTCAGCAAACTTAAAAAATAGAGGTACTCAAAAAAGGGGAAGACTGATTTAATAGAATGCAACATTTTCATAAGCTGCACAATGTTCATAGAGCTATAGTTTGGGGTGAGTTCAAACTGGCCCAGTGCCATACTGGTCTTCCAGGTGGTTGTTACCTATTGTTCACTGCGTTATAGTTTTATCCAGCATGCCTGAGCATGACAAATTTGGCAGATATCATGGTAAAATCACACATTGATCACCATCTCCATCCTGCTCGAGTACAAAGTCGATGCTTTTTCAGCCTGAATGTAAGATTTTCAGAGCCACTAACTCCATTAACATATTCAAGGAGAAGGAGGTGGACAATTTCTTGCCTTCAAATATTTGATGTGAATCAGGATCCCACAACTGGGAAAGAGTTTAGGCCCTTTCAAATGAATGTGGAGGGGAGACAGCTTCACATAGTATTGCATCGCTCCAACCCAGATGCTGTAAAGTAATGATTATTATCAGTGGTTGACAAATCACCAAAAAATCTACTCGCCACACAAAAAAATCTACTCAGCACCTAGTACCAAACGTGTGCTGCTTGGGCCAATATTTACTCGCCGGGGGGTTAAATCCACTCGCCCGGGGCGAGCAAATGTATAGGTTTGTCGAACACTGATTATTATACCCTGGTGTGGCCAAAGGCAGTACTGTACATGTTCTAACACATGGAAGAAACATTGGCTTCAGTTATCTTTAAAATGGCAACTTCTAACCCAGTTGGAATATATTACACCAAGATCAAACTGTTCCAACCATGTGGCAGTCAGATCTTTAGCTTCCGTTTGTAGGGTCATCCTTAAACTGCGATACTGCTGATCGTGGGACACAATTGCATGGCCACTCCCATTCATTTCCACTGGAATCCCCATGCAATAGTGCCCCGATCAGCACTATAGGCGTTTGAATGAATAAACCACTAAGATTAAGATGTTCATGGATTGTGCCATGTGTGTTCCTCATGTAACTGCATTGCTTTGTGAATCAGTACTTTTCTGGCCGCTAACCAACATTGCTCAATTTTTCTAATGTCTATAAAGACCATGTGTCCCTCTTTTGTTTTTCAAACCTATTACTTTTAATATAGATGTTGTTTTCTGTGACTTTCTGTATGTGATGACTTGGTACAGGAAAGCATCAAATGCATGAACCTTCTGTGTCTTATTTAGCAGGTTTATCCCATAACACTGCTTGTTTGTGTTGCATAAAAGGGGAAATAATCCTTTCGGGTTTTTTTTATTGAAACTTAGCTGGGGTTTAAAAGCAGAAGACCATATGTTCAGAGCCACTTGCTTATAACGGTATTCCCAATTTTGTCATGCCAGTTGGTTCTCAGATAAAGGAACTAGTAACCAAACTGATTCTGTTCTAAGATACCGTTTTATTGGACCAACGTGTACACCCTTTTGCCAGAAGAACTTAAATGTTGGTTCAATTGAGAATATAGAAGTGATACCCATTTGGGAAATCATATATACCTCTGCTGTAAAATTGAAGCTGTTTTGGGGGTAAAAACAGCAACAGAATTATGGAAACAAAAACACTGACTTCCAAGTCCATAACTAGATAACACAAAGTGCCTGAGCTTTGGTATTTATCTTGCTCCTTTCTTTGCTTTTAGTGGCTCTACCCAGGCCTACTCTTCAATGACCGCTTCCAAGGGTCCCACTCCTTATGGGGTCCACGAGGCTCCAGCTACTGCTGCCAAACCTAGAGTTGTCACCACTGCCAGCATCAAGCCTTCAGTCTACCAACCAAGTCAAGGTAAGCCCACTGCGGACATGCAAACTACACCAACTTTCACATCTTTAAATCAACAGTCCCCTGTGTTAAAGTAAGGTATTTGTTTGTAAATCAAGGAACCCTCTATGGGAGGAGTTGCCAACTCCAGTCCTCCATGGCCACCAACAGGTCAGGTTTTCAGATTATCCCTGCTTCAGCACAGGTGGCTCAATCAGTCCTTGCTTCAGCAAAGTGGCTTGATCAGTCCCTGCTTCAGCATAAGTGGCTCAATCAGAGGCTGAAGCTGGGATATCCTGAAAACCTGACCTGTTGGTGGCCCTTGAGGAGAGGAGTTGGCCACTCATACTCAGATCATTTTGAGTGCCATACTGTAAAAGAAAATAACATCCTGTTAGAGTCCAACTCATGTTTCTAAGCAAAGGCATCCGTTTGGTTTCATAAGGAAAAGGCATTACAGTGTCTTAAGTAGGATGTCATTGTTTTATATTGAGTTATGATTTAATAGGTATTACAGGAGTGCAGGTGTGCTTCTGGGAAACAGGCCCATACTGCGTTACAGAAAGGAAGCTGGGAGAAGAGGGAATATGCCCAGGTCAGATTTGGGGGTCCAAGAAAGTTCAAGTCGGATATAAATCAAACTCCACTGAAGAAGAAACCAGCGATTAGAGACCGTGCAGAATGCTAAAGCAACAGTACGAGAAGAAAAGTAACATAGGCAAAAAAGGGTCTGGTGGGGGGGCGGCGAGTACTTTACCTGTCCATAATTATGCTGCTGTGTAAGAAATGCTGCAGTTCTCTGTTCAAATACAAAAGAAACAGCGCAAAAGACCTCATAGTGTAGTATGAATATAAAATTATATTGGTATAACAGGTGAGTATTGCACGTACATCAGATAAAATAATTACTGGCAGTACATGTATATGGACATGTTACCAATCAGAACCACGGGTGGAACGGGCAATCGTCAGGTGGATAATCTCTCCTTCCCCTCTCCTTTGGTGGATCACGGCTGCTGTGGTGTATGGTGTTAACCCGACATCCAGCTGCAGTAGTCCGGTGGAATTCGTCTACTTCACAGCTGTTGTTTCAGCGGGACAGGCTCACGGCATCCAGTTTCAGCAGCCCAGTAGATTTCGTCTGTTGTGCGGCTGTTGATCCAGCGAGACAGGCTCTCACCCTGTATCTCTCGGCGTGTGACGTCAGACTCCGGCGCACGTCAATGACGTCACCTGGTAGCGTCTTCACAATCTCAGCCGGTCAGGGTGGCAGCGGGCGGGAACGGAGATTAATAAAGGGTGTATACAGGATACAAATGCACAGTGGGTAGTGCTAAAGAAGCGTCCTCTTATCCAACGCGTTTCGTACTATTACAGTACTTCTTCAGGGATCTCTGTTCACACACACATGTTTACCGCACTCGTGTTTTAGGGGATATACTAGTAGGTGAGGAGCGCCAACTCCACTCCTCAAGGGTCACCAAGAGATCAGGTTTTCAGGATATCCCTGCTTCAGCACAGGTTGCTCAGTCAAAGACTGAGCCACTGATTGAGCCACCTGTGCTGAAGCAGGATATCCTGAAAACCTGACCCCTTGTGGCCCTTGAGGGCTGGAGTTGGCGCCCCCTGGTGTACAGGGTTAAGATACCAGTCTGCAAAATGGAGTAAAGCATTCCTCCCCAAAGCTGCTCAGTAGTGCAAGTTTTATTCTCTTACTATTTCTCTACAGTGGGTAGCTCAACGAGTGAGGCACTGATTGAGCCACCTGTGCTGAAGCAGGGATATCCTTAAAACCTGACCTCTTGGTGGCCCTTAGAGCTGGAGTTGGCCACTCCTGTTCTAGGCAATTAGAGTTGTTGCTCTTAGTGAATGACCGTAAGTATAGAGCGATACAATTATTGAGAATCGCATCTTGGGGCTAAATCCACAAAATTCAGGTAATCAGGGCTCATAAATTCACGTCACCTATATCAGGAGCAGACATTATTTTCCCTGAGGTGAAGCCATATCCACAAAGCTACTTATATGCAAAAACAACTATCTATATCTCATTAGCGTAGCGATGTTAGGTATGTCTGCGTGTTACTCCGTTCTAGACTCTATGGGGCCTATGCAGAGAGCTGCGAATACATGGCGTTGTGCATGTATTCGCCAAGAATTGCTTCCTGTATGCAGAGAGCCGCGTGTGTCTGGCGAATAAACAAGAAATAGCCGCGTGAAATTTAAAGAGCTTGAATTCCGCCAAAGTGTTGGCGAGAACAGTGTTTTAGAGTAATAGCGCCATGTTGTTAATACCGCCATATGCAGAAAGGGATAATAGCATAAATTCGGCATTTGGGAGTGAGTGTCGGCGCTGAACACGGCAAATGAGCACGGCACGAAAAATCGGCACTATCTGTTGCGTGACATGCCATTAATGGCTGTCACTAACACAACAGACACGAAACACCAGCTGTGATTCTTACAAAACGTTTACTATTTTCTAACCCTGTCCCCTGTAATTAATAGTAATAGCAGCAAACCAATCACTTCAAGAAGGGTTAAAAAAGTATAATATATGCACCATCAATGAACACCCCCCCTCCCTCTCAACAAGTTTATCAGCTGATCGTTCACAAAAGGTATGAATGAAAGTACTTTACTCAGCTCCCTAATTGTTAAAGAGACTACAAAACATAGATATGTAACAAAATATTGTTAGCACGTTCACAATAAAAAAAAAGCCCTG
This sequence comes from Ascaphus truei, assembly GCF_040206685.1. NCBI lineage: Eukaryota > Metazoa > Chordata > Amphibia > Anura > Ascaphidae > Ascaphus > Ascaphus truei. The sequence goes on along the minus strand of NC_134490.1, from coordinate 11,626,273 downwards.
GTGAACACAATTGCCTTCACATGTGTGTGAAAACTAAAGATGTGGCTCAGTAAAAAATGTGACCCTGTCACAAGTGTCATACTGGTTGCTGTGTTATAAATGCGTGAACATAGTTCAAAAGTGAGTACCTGACAATAAATAAAGATGTCTTACTTATGATGTTTGTGAACATGTACACAAACATGTGGTTTGTCTGCAGGTAAGTACCATGGTAACAGTAAGAATGTAACAGTGACAAGAGCATGTAGAAAATGGGAAATATACAATAGTGCATAATGTATATTGTTATAAAGTAACAAATATATCATTTATATACACATTAACAAGTATATATATATATCTATATATATATATATAGATATATGTGTATGTCAAAATAACATGACTTATGCATCTGTTATAATATTTTTTTATGCAAACGGAAGGCAATGGCAAAGCCTATGTTAGCGCAGAATGACACATGTTTTTTTATTGTAGGTACTTGGGGGGTTTCATGAAGGCTCAGTACGTAGCCCTGGTTTGTGTGTTAACGTAACGGTAGGCTTATACTCCCGTGGTTGGGTGTTATTGTTACAGGGGCAGTATGTGGGCAGAGTGCAGGTGCTTGAAAATGGTTGTTAGATAAGCCTTCAGTAATAAATATGTCATTAATGGTGAAGTGGGACATGACATGTCTAAGTTCGAGTTCAATGACAGTTCAGCATTAAAAATGTTGTTTGTCTACCAATGGACATAGTAAATAAGAACTTCATCCTTCTGTTTTAGTGTGTGAATAATGTCATATGAAAAATTAGTCTTTGCTTTGAAAGTACCGGTGAACTATGTAACCATTGTAAAACCTTTAAGAAGCACCAAAGTAATCATACATAAAAACATCACGACAGTGATGTATGTTTGTGTTTACATATGTGTCTTGTTGTGAAGTGTTTAACATTTACATTGTACTCTTGTGTTACACATTTATTGCGTCAGCGCCATATTCGCTACTGTAATGCAGGACCATAACTATGTAAAGTACAGTTCGTGTGATGAACCTTATGGTCCCCAGAGCAGACCAGCGTAATTGTGTAGGTCAGAGACCCATTTAGTCAGCCTTCTGAGTGAACGGTTTTGCCGACCTGTGCAAAGTGGGACGCCATTTTTAATGAGCCCACCTCTATAATAGTAAGTTTTGAAGATGCTGTTCAAACTGCAACAACATGGGGCATACAGGCGCCTATAGTAGGGGAAGCTGTGGCAGAGGATGGTGAACATGTCAGTGGTTAAACAGTTTTCAGCAAATCGTATAGCTGAATTTTATAAAGAATACACGTATGGTGGCTATAAACTTGTGGATACGTGGACAACTACGAAGAATGTGTGTTGTTCTTCAGATGAGTTATACTGTAATATTAAAAGCGCAGGTGGTTAGCATTAATTTACCTGAGAGGCGACAGTGCGAAGGAGGCGCAACTTTTGTAGATTGTGGCCCCTTTAAGGGCTGATTGGTTCTCTGCCAGAATGTGAAGAATGCGATCACGTGATGCGGAAGTGATAAACAACATGCGATACAGTCACAGCATTACCGAGCATATCTCTGATTAACACCGTTGTCCTCTGACTTCTAATACATGTAGGTAACTTCAGCAATGTCCATGCTCAGGTACATAGTAAATATTACAGTGAAATCAAGTATAGGATCGTCGCAGACAGCGTTTTTTTGATAACCATATGTACAACAATTATTTTGCGCTAACATGTGTGTGTTATAAGGTTCTGTGCTGAAGCAGGCATACCAATACAACAAAAGTTTAGGTTACATGTACGCAAATAAATGTTTCGGCATGCAGGGACTGTTTATGTTAACAATTACCTTATCAATTCGTTCATTACCTTACTGATGTTTGTTACATTAAACATGACCCATTGGCTCATATGCTGCAGAAACCGTACAGCTTGTACAATGTATTTTTAATGCATATCATGTGTTCACACAATCTATACCGGTGTGTTGTACGACATCTTCTGCTTCATGTTGCTACACACATGTGTATGTGACAGCATGTGTTTAGCAAGTTTTATTTCTTAACATATATTTATATAGGTAAGGATACAGTTTGTACCCACCTGAATATAAAAATATATATATGTTAATATATGTGTATATATATACATATATTCATATATATATATATATATATATATATATATATATATATATATATATATATATATATATATATTGCTATATGTCATTGAAACCATAACAGCAGCATGTTGTCACGTAGTCTGCTGAGGAACTTAAGTATTGTATGAAGGTAAAACTGTAGCCAATGTATACTTGTATGATTCTAACGTTGTTCCCCATTGTGGGGATGTCATTTATGTAATATGAGACTCGTAGCTACGTGTTAGGGAAACTGTGTCCAATCTCACGATTGTATTGTATATTATCCTCATCACTAATCACATGTGGCAAGCAGTTAGGCTATGTTGTTCGTAAGTTATGTGATAGTATATCGTTGAAGGTCTAGCTAATACAACCGTGAAACAGTTGTGTTAGCTGAAGCACCCCTTTGTCTAATAGTACCTCTTTGCACCCCTGACATAGTGATATGTTGCAAAATGAGGTCTAATCGCTACAGAAGTATATTTTACTGAACCTTGATGAATGTATGTAACTTCGTGCAATGCCAACAGTTATTGTAGCACACTCAATATATTAGTACACAATGGTCAGCATTAATATTGCACAATAACTGTTAGCCCCACACAACAGCCGTTTATGTGCTATGCCTATGTAAGCAACGAGTGTGTGCAACGCTCTGACAGGACACTGTAGTGTCGTTTTGAATTTGAGCGCCAAATTGCTATGAAGTCTCGCGAGACTCGCGCGCGCAGCATACCAATGCATGCAGGCAAATTTTCGCCGTATGCTAGTACCTCCGTTGCTGATGCCGAGATTAGCACTCACGTATAATCGCCATAATAACACATTCTGCTAATCGTGCCGCTTTTGCCTTCCTGCATATGGAGAAATAAACACGCCAGACTTTTCAACTTTTATAGCAATGGAGATTTTTATTCACGATCCTCTCTGCATAGGCCCCTATATGTCTCTAACTAAAGCTGAGAAAGATACTGTAGGAGAGGAAATCAACGCTAGAAGTAATACTGTGTTGGGCAACTCATGCCTAGCTGGAGTTACACCTAGAGATGGGCGAAGGTTTTTGGCGGTTCGGCCGTTTGGTTTGCGCGAATCAGTCTCAAAAACGTTGATTCGTCTTTTCCGGATTTTTTTTTGCGTTTAATTATCACTAACGGCGGTTATAGTTAACACAGTGTTCTAACATGAGATAACATGACTTAAGGTTACGTGCTTGGCCTTGGACGATACATCGTTAGGCTTCACGTGATGTTCAGTTAGGTTTACATCATGAGAGTGTCTAAACACAGCTATTGTGAGTTTGGGCTCCATGTTAAAATGGACATGAGGTAAAAGGTGACACTGAGTGCATGTCATTTCCCAGAATACCTTGCTGCAGTGAAAGCCTTGCATGCCAAGAGCTAATGGGGAATAGCAGGGTTGCAGACCTGTCTGAGACATGTGACTGTGCTCACAAGTGAGATTTTTATTTGCTGGAGAATTTTTACTGAAATGTGTTTGACAAAGATGTAGTTCATACAATATCTCACTAGAGGGCACTGTAATTACTTATGGGCCCTGAGATGGTGCTACAATAAGATTGATACTCTAATCTCCTTTGATCTTAGTGTACCATCATGTGGTACTTTAACCCTCTTAGTGATGGACAGTCTTCGGCACCAGTGCTACGGCCCCTCTGTAAGTCACGGTCAGGTGACCACTTTGTGGTCACTCCGCCACTGATTGTGGAGCATAATTACTACATCATAGAGCCCCCTGAGTGCCACACCCCATGACTTAGTAGCTATGTCTATAGGGCAACCAAAGGGTTAAAGCAGCAATAGAAAAAAAAAAAAAACACAATTGAAGATATAATATAATCTGCTGGTTCATGTTGCTCTGAGCTATCTGTCTTACTTTTCAGTTATTCAAATCCCCCTTTTTTTTTTGGCTGCGTTTTCATGTTACATCAGATGTTACTATGGAAACCTCTGTTCTTTTAATGAGTGAGAGTGGCGGCTGCCATTTTAACCTCCCGGGGTGGCACGTTTTCAGCAACATTGCAGAATTAAACTACAGAATTTAACACGGATGGGAATTCTAAAACTCAAGGACATTACAATGATAAAAAGAAAGGAGGTTAGTAGATTATTATTATTATTATTATTATTAATAATAATAGAATCTTTAAATGGGCATTCAGCAATACTTGAGGGAGAAGATATGAGGAGAAGAAAAATTGAGAATTATTTTAATATGCAGGTTTAAAGGTCTCTGGAGGTAGAGGCATTAAAGCCCAATATCGATGATTTGGGCATGATAGCACAGATCACTCTAATAACTCCCCGATTATGTTTCCAGATAACATCTCTTATCTTCTAGTTCTTATGGGCACAGTCACATGACCAATGGGTAGATCCAATTGATCATGTGACCTGGGATTTTTTTTTTAAATAGAAAAAAACTGTAAAATGACTATTTTCACAGAATGGTTTTTTTTTTTTAATGTGAAAAAGGATGACATTTTTCACAGAGCTGATTAACACATTTTGTAAAAATCAGATAAGTATAAGTATTTGTATATTTAAACTTTTAACTTTTTCTATGACAAAAAAAAAATCTTATTAGTTATTTTGGCGAATAAAACTTTCAGTCCTCAAAATTAGAAGTGAATTATTTTGGCTTTGTGACATTTTTAGGTAGTAATTATAAAGCCACTTTGGGTTCCCCGTGACAACATCGTATGAAGTGACCTCCTGAGGGCTTTTACGTCATCAATGTTTTGTTCGTTTCATTGGGAGAGTCAGAACAGGTGTACGACCTCCTCTTCCCTTCCTGACATTGGGGTGGATCGTGGTCATGTGATCACTACACTTTTGATCACGTGACCCAGAAGCCAGAAGGTGTGCGGCATGGGGTGGTGCTGCACAAAGGACTTCTCACAAAGCTCCACTAGGTGGCAGACATATGAACATGTTTCCTTGTAGAATAGCAAGGGGCTGGTGTATCACGATGTCTCCATTCCCATGCATTGGGCCTGTGTCACATGTCAAAATCCTCTGTGCTAAATTTCAGGCATTTGTTTAAGGTCTCTTAGTCAGACCTGCTTATGGCAGCTCAGATCGGCTCAGTGTATAAAGTGCGGCCTCTCCGGCACTCAAAGGGTTAAACGTTGAAGCTGCTTCCCCAAGCAACAAATCCGCTCCATTCAAATGCAGGGTATTAAAGAAGAATCCAAGCAGTACCCTATATGTTTTTTTTTAATCAGGTCTGCGGAATTAGATAATACTTTCTTTTTTTTACAAAAAAATATGTTATTCAACTCAATGCAATTTTTTATGAGTTTTAATACACTGAGCATCTTTTGATTTCTATAGCATGTTTTAGCACACTTCCTCAACAGTGCAAGACCTTTGCAACACTTTCCTGTTTGTAATAATGTGTTGACAGTATTCCCAGCAGTTTGAGCTGCAAACTGTAACAGTAGATAATGTTACTTTACTAATATAAGAATACATTGTAGCTGCTGAGTTGCACTGATTAAAGGATTGATTTGGAACTGAAAGGCCGCCAATTAGTAAACCCTGGGAAGCAGGATATTTGCTGATCGATCGCAGGAGAACGAATCGATCAGCAGCTTAGCTAATTCGTTTTCAATAAAGGTAATCAAAAGCTGCATCTATAAAAATAGATATATTATTATTTTTAAGCTGCTTGGATTGTCTCTTTAAAATCTTCCCCAGCACAGGCAAGATACTTCAAAGCATAGTACAGTAAATATGGGCAAGTGGTGCATGTTTCAAACGCATTGTGCAAACTGCAACGTGGTGCCGGCTTTTACATGTACATGTACATACTAAGAACCAAGTACATACTAAGAACCAACAGTACGTAATTATTTAAGTATTACTTAATAGAAATAATGCTTTTAGTTACATAATTTAACCAACGTATGCTAAATTTGCCCACAACTACAAGATAACCCCAGGTCACTCAAGTCCTAATTTTTTATTAGTTCTATTATTAGTTTTAGCTGATTTCCCAGTGAGGGTTATTCATTAGACCAGGGATGCGCAAAGTTTTCCCTCTGCGCCCACCCCCCCTGTCTCAGGCACTCTGAGGTCATGTGACGTCACATTGCCATGGCGACGCGTCGTAAGAAGCCGCCGGAGACAAGGTAAGAAAACTTACAGAGGCTTCGCGCGAGATCCCCAGCATTTAATTTTAATGCTTTGGGGAATAGCACGGGGCCTCTGTAAGCGCCGCGCCCCCCACAGAAAATCTCTCACCTCCCAGTTTGTGCCCCCTGCATTAGACTATGATAGTGTTGAGTGGGTATAGGGTATGTTAAAGCTTATTACCGTTTAATCGATCTGGCCCTAATGTCTTTCAGTGCAGGGGCCTGTTTGTGTTTGCATATTTTGATTAGCAGACATTTCAGGTGTGTCGTTTATTCAATGGAATACCTTCATTTTGTGCATTTGTATTGAGATTATTGGCACATTTCTGCTCAGCCAAATATATACATGGGAAGAATAAAAGGTCTTGGGAATCCCAAAAGGCTTGCGCGGTAACTACCGGCTACCCTCCTTGCCCGTGTGATAGGTTACACCGGGCAGAATCTGAATATAAACGTGGATTGCTTGGAATAGTAGAAAAAAATAGCAGCGACCAGAAAGATCAGTTAACGGGAGCAGACACTGGGGCTTGCAGTCTGTAGGGTTTTATTTGATGAAAACAGCTTACACCATCAGTTTTCAGTTAGACATAAAATCTATATTGAGTGATTGTCGTTAGAATATCATTGATCATTTTTGAAGACATGCATTGCAGAGATAGAATACCCATTAACATATTGTAGGTCTTCAACGTGCGCTTCACTCTCCCATTGTCAGACAGTGGTGAAGCTACAGTGGGATTCTGGGTAGTGACGTACAAGTGAGTGCTCAATTGTTGTCACTTAGTTTCCGGTCTGATTTATAATATGGATTTCCTAAAACATTTGCCATCTGCTTTGAAACTTATGTGCAGATCCACCAAGGACCATTATGGACTTAAAGGAGCAGAACATGTGTGTGGTGGGGGGGGGGGGGGCTACCAGGTGAGAAATAGGGGGTCTCTGGAGCTGAACCCCTTTCATTTCAGATCACCGATATACTAACCTCCGCAGGGGGTGCTGGTTGTAACTCTGCATGTATAAAGCCCCCGATTAGATATACCAACAGGAAGCCACAAGGGATAACGTCCCAAGCGCTGCCCCGAAGAGCTTACAGTCTAATTGGTAAATGGGGAGACAGATACAGATATACCAACAGGAAGCCACAAGGGATAACATCCCAAGCGCTTATTGGCCCGCGTGCACTTTAAACCCGCCATTTCACTAGCCCCACACAGCCCAGACGCAGCTGCTACCGGCACCCCCTATGGAGGTAAGTATCTTGGAAAGCAGGGGGCCCCAGAGCTGAAATTAACACAGTTCAACTCAGGAGACCCCCTGCTTCAACTCCATAATGTTACAAAAATTTCAAAAAGAAATACATATTAGGTGGTGTATCTTCAAAGTTCAATGTTTTCAGCCAGAATGGGCATTGGGTTAACAGTAAAGGCAGCTTATATATGTATATATGTATATCTGTATATCTCTATTTTATATACTGTAGCACCATCAAGGTACATACAGTAGCTCTTTACAATACATGTGACATAATATAACACATAGTGGGAAAAAGGGCTTCAGACATAAAACAGTAAGAAAAGGAAGCGCTGCCCCGAAGAGCTTACAATCTAAGTGGTAAATGGGGAGACAGAGACAGTAGGAGGGTGTGCTGGTAAGTGCGTCTGCAGGGTGTCCGGGTCAGTGCATATGAGATGCCAGCGGAACTACCCATGAGCTTCGTGAAAGAGGTGGGATTTAGGAAAGGTTCTAAAGGTGGAGAGAGCGGGTGCCAGTCAGATATTGGGGGGAAGGGCATTACAGAGGTGTGAAATGATACGCAAAACAGTGTTCCCTGTACCAATGCATATCCACGGACCATTACAGTTAACACAGAGATTTAATAGGAGAGGGAGATGTCCCATGTTTGTAAAGTCCCAAGTGACTTGAATACCTCCCCAAAGACGCTTTTAAACAACACGTAAAGCGATGCCTCTGAAACATAGTGAACACACCTGAGATATCAGGGATATATGCTAATTTAAACCATTTGAATATACTTTGCAGATCTCAATTAGCACAAACCCTGTGTATCTCAGGTGCGAAACGCGCACCGCATATTAAGAGAAAATTGAAAAGTAATCGGGCAGTCACAAGATTGAGACACTGTTTATCTTATCATAAAATGCCATGTGCATTCATTGAAAGGGGTCCTCAACTCCACTCCTCGAGACCTCCCAACAGGTCAGATTTTCAGGATATGGTCAGGTCAGGTTTTCAGGATATCCCTGCTTATGCATAGGTGGCTCAATTAGTCTTTGCTTCAGCACAGATGACTCAATCAGAAGCTCAGTCATTGACTGAGCCTCTGATTGATCCAACTGTGCTGAAGCTGGAATATCCTGAAAACCTGGCCTGTTTCTTGAGAGTTGAGCACCCCAGCCTTACAAAAAACTCTCCCTTCTTTCCAAGGGTATTCACGTGGCTTCTTTAATAAATGAATCTGATTTTATCAGGATACCGAACTAAAGGGGATTAGTATTGTTTTTCCCTCCTGGTCCTGTGAGTCCTGGTGCTTTTCCCGGTCTGTCCCCTTACAATGCTAGTCAGGCGGTGGGTAGAGATGCCCGGGTGGGTATCTCTGCCCACTTACACTCTGATGCACAGTTTGCCTCCCCACACAGTGAGGCGATTGTAGAGACTTTGGCTCATGGCCCAGCGTCTCCGCAGCAAAGCGCTGCCCTTGTATGAACCCAGAGCGCCTCCCAAAGAGTTCAGCGCGCGAGCTACAGGAGGTGTAGCGGCCTCCCACAGCACAGCAGCGGCTCCAGCAGATAACAGTGAGCCTGGGAGACACCAGGGACGGGAGGCAGACACACACAGCCATTAAACACACAGGTAGATACACAAGATATAAGTGCAGACAGGACGCAATATCCTCACGCACCATACACAGAGAGGGAAGCAACAAAGATGCCAGCAAAAGCATCCCGGAAAATAAAAGGGTTCTCCTTGGAGTTTGCGAGGGGAGGGGAGCAGGAGGACGGGGGGTGGGAAGAGGATGGGAGGACGGGGTGGGGGGACAGGGGTGGGGGGAGGACTGACCGGGTGCTGTAGGCTGTCTACTGTGTATGATCAAACTTTCAAGTTCCGCTTTTTATACTTAACAGTTTTAACAAGTTTTATAAGTTATTACTTAATAAATAATTTGGGGGAATTAGTCATTCATTACCCTGCGGGCTGCTGTGGCCGTTGGCTACCCCTACAAATTCTACGTTTTTCCACATTTGAAACCAAATTGTTGGTAAAAAAATAAACACTCGAAATTGTGCTCAAAATTATTTTCCATTGCAAAGGCGATAGTTAGCGGGGGGCTGGGCTCCGTAGCCCCTCAACTGGGGTTGGCAAACTATAGCATCCCCTGGAGGGACCCAATACTAGCGGGTCAGCTTGGGCCCCGCAAATTCTAAGGCTGGACCTGATTCTGATAATGGCTCCTTATTAACTCTGAGTTAGCAGACCTGGATCTGGCCTGTAGATTTGGGAAACGCCTTTCCCATGGGGAATTCTTTACCAATCCCTACTGTTGTTAACCAATAAAACAGTACGTTTTTATTGTTTTACTGAGAAAGCGCCATTAACGACAAAAATCCTAATGATACAGCAAGCTGGATCTTGGCTTAGAGCAGAACTAATTGGGATCATTAGGAATAAATAATGCTCAATGTCCTAGACAATTATTATCCCACTATTGTTCACTATCTCTAGAGAAAAAAGCATTGAAAGGGTCATTCAGGGAACAATAGAAAGGAAATGAGAGACTGTATATGCATTTTTTGTATACATAGAGATACTCCTTTATCTCTCCATGATCAATCACAGTAACATACAGGCGAGGTTCTATTCATGTCCCAGCACAATAGGGCTATTCTCTAAGACCAGGGAGTCCCTGGGTACCAGCTTGTATGGTTGGCAACATAACTTGAGGAGCTACAGCACATTGCAGCACCACAGACTGAAGAATTCGCAGGAGACTTACATGGCTATGTTAGGGCTCAAAATCAGCATTCAAGGATTTAACCACTTAGCTGCTAAAATAACAATACTTTCCAAGTTAATATAGCACCAAAGAAGCACAAATACGTTTATGGCTTAATTGGATGGAACTGGGAGTGTCTTCTCAAATCGATATGGGGTTTGTTTCAGAATTAAAAATGGCAGCCATGCTTGAGATTTAATGTTTTAGTGGAGCTTTTATTGCTTTGTTTCCCCCAAAAAGCTTTGGGGCTTAACGAGATCATTCTCTAGCTGCGGTGTTATAGGACAAAGTTGCTTAGCAAACCACCCCCCATATATTGAAGGCCCCAAATGGACAGTTAAAAGCTCTCAGCCCAGTTTTGTGCAAACTACTTTGGCCCATTTTTACTAAGTAGTTTTCTGCCGTAAGCGACCTTCCAGTGCTGGAAGAAACCGTACAACTCATTGAGTTGAATGGACAGTAAGGTGTCTCATGGCAAAAGATGGCTTAGTGAATATGGGTGGTTTCCTCTGGGCTGTTGCGTGTCTCCTGGAACCAGGAAGTGTCCTTATGGTATAGCAACGCTTAGTAAATATAGGTCGTAATCTCCTTTTGCATTCCCGTGATGTATTTCAAAAAGAGAGATGGAGCTCAAATTCATTGATCTGTCATTGGTTTGTATTTTTAAATAAAATAGTCATTTAGAATAAGTATATATTTTTGCTGCAGTTGCAAGAAGAATTGCTTTGGGGTTCTGAGAGGTAATATATGGGGCGATATAAGAAGTCACGAGATGTTACCTGACACAGATACAATTCTGTTTTTCATTTTCCTCAGTTGACTCTGCGAATCACACTGACTTGTATATTCTGAAGTGGGGGCTCCCAGGAGCGGATCCGGGCAGTTGTTTTTTTTTTATGTTCTTGGAACCTCCCATTTTCTTAGATCTTCACATATTTGTATCACAGCTATTTATTTGTGTCATTGAGATCACATAGACCACTGGGTCAGCTTCCTTCCAGTGAGCCAATAGAAAGCTGCCATGTCATCAGGACCTTGATACTCTTTCTTTCTATTGGCTGACCCGGCTACCAAGTAAACACCTGTTTTTAATACCAGTAAAGCAACAAAGAATGTATTTTAGAATGAAGGAGGTTCCAAGAGATTAAATAACGTGTTTTATTTCTGCTCCACAACTGTCCATTTTTGTATCAAATGTTTCAGACTTGGGGGGGCGGAAAGTGACTGCAAAGGGCCAAAATAGAAAATCACTGACTGTGTGAGGTTTAATAGAGTTATGTTGATATATAGAGACCTTTGTTTGTAGCAATTAGCAATTTTTAAGTGTAATGGTAGTCTGGACCGAAGCAGGATACCACCCCCCAACCCCCCCCCCCCCTGTAGAGTGTGAAGGAGTTTCACCAAAGTAGACATTAGGCAATTTTAACAACCACTAATGTTGGGGATGTAAAAAGGGAGCCAGGAAAGAGCGTGTCTGAGCACCTGAATGTTTTCCATTCCAGCCTGGGAACCTCCCGCAGGCTCGGTAAGCTGCCTCGTGGTGTTTTGGCTGAAGGTAGTGAAGGAATTTGCCTTGACATGTTGCTTTAAAAAAAAAAAACTGGTTTTGTCTCAGGAAAAAAACCACACCTTGATTTCAGCAACAAAATCTAGTGTGAACGCCAATCATGATAAAACACCTGGGTTGTTTAGATGTGTGTAATTTTCCATGGTAAATATAGGTACTAATCCAGGCTCCATCAACTTCTGAAGTGGCAGGTCAGACACAGTTAGGTTATGATGGTGTGTAAACAAAGTACAGTAAAAATAGAAACCCATGAGTGTTTCTATTGTATTGCATAGGTTCTCCAAAGCTGCTTCACCACATTGTCACGTGTCTTACATTGATTTCTCTGCACATGCTGAGGCATTTGGATGTGCTTTACAATGCCCCACAACCCAGCAATGCTGGATCAATATGGCTAAAAGTTTGATGTTTAAAGGAGCAGTCTCTCTTAGCCCCCATTTTTTTTATATAGGTGGGAAGCCAGGGGGCTCCTCGGAGCTGAACTGTATTCATTTCTGGTTCCTGAGATTTACCGGGGAAGTTGCAGCTAGCTACTTCCTGGTATTTAAATCCATACGTCAGGCCGGCCAGTAGGAAGCTGCAACGAATGATGTCACGGCTTCCTATTGGAAGGTTTAAATGCCATGTTGTGTGCTCTGGAGGGGATGCTAACAACAGCACCTTCATCTGTAAGTATGCCAGGAATCAGGGGGTCCCAGAAGCAGAAATGAAAGCACTCCAGCTCCAGAGACCCCCTGCTTCTCACGCTTTTAAAAATTACAGGGTAGGAGGACTCATTTTAAGGTTGAAACTTTCCCCCTGCGACCAGGACCAGTTCAATGTATCGCCTCACACAACAAATTCTGTTGTATGTTCTTTGAAGTAGTAGCGAGTATTGCAATAGCGGTACGTACAAAACATAGTTATCATCTGCACTTTTCAAGCCATCAAACGTCGTTAAAATGATCAATCTCGGAGTGAGTTTTGCTTGTTGTTTCTGAGGTTGGTAAATGAGTCATTGCAAGTACATTTAAATCACATTGATATAGCACTGCGATGTTTTGTTAATCGCAAAGTTGCAGCATGGTACGGGAGCAAGTATGAGCAGGGTGACTTCATCTGATGGTGATATAGTAACGATGAGAAGGATGAAGATGGGGGAGGCTTTCCCCTTTTTCTTTCAAATTCAAGCAGAATTGTAATTTTGTAACTGAAAAAGTATTAGTACCTGGGTGTAAACATGAAAAAGTAATGGTATGCCATACTCCCAAGTACCATCACATGACAGCCATGGCCATAACACCTCTTGTCTTCTTGGTGTCATCAAATAGCTCCTGCCCCAGTTGCTGCCTATGCACCATCGCCTGCCTATGCACCATCGCCTGCCTATGCACCATCGCCTGCCTATGCACCATCGCCTGCGTATCCACCATCGCCTGCGTATCCACCATCGCCTGCGTATCCACCATCCCAGCAGGAACCTTCCAGTCGTCCTCCATGGGTGACCGACGACACCTTTTCTCAGAAATTTTCACCGGGCAAATCTACCACGTCCATTACCAAGCATATCCTGCCCAAAGCTGCCCCACCACCTCCTGCTCCAATCTCCACTGCGACCTATACCCCTCAACCCAGAGGCCAATCGCCAGCACAGGCTCCCCGAGGCCTAATCCAACGTGCTGAGCGATTCCCAGCCAGCAGCAGGACCCCTCTCTGTGGACACTGCAACGGCATCGTCCGGTAAGTAGAGCGACATGATGGCATTAGGAAGAGCTGCATGATACTAGTGTGTTATATATAATGAGCCACCTGAAGCTTAATTCTCCTGCAGCGAGCGGGTTAAGAGTACTGTACTAATCTCTGCATGGTTTATATGTAATCCCTACAGTGGTCCTTTCATAGTGGCCATGGGTCGTTCCTGGCACCCTGAGGAGTTTAACTGTGCCCACTGCAAGACATCTCTGGCCGACGTGAGCTTTGTGGAAGAGCAGAAGAGTGTGTATTGTGAGCGTTGCTACGAGCAGTTCTTTGCTCCAACCTGTGCCCGATGTAACACTAAAATCATGGGGGTAAGTCCAGCGCTCTCACTTTGTCTTAACCCATTCTCTGCCAGAGGACCACGAAAAGCACTGGCTGTGAATAGGGTCTTCATTACAAGCTCTGAATCCAAATGTTGCCTTAACTGCACCATCCTAAAAAGCTTAGTTTGTCTTGGGGAAATCCAGGCTGTGTTGCAGGTTGTGATACCTTTCATGAGACCTAAAGGGACTAGTAAAATACAGGTAGTGTAGGAAAAGTATGCACGGAAATGTGTCCGGCTTCCTATTAAAACACGTCTGCTGTAACTCAGTCCCAAATCCAAATATTACTTCAGCTCCAAAGAATTAGACGGCCCAATTATAGCTTGTGATTCAGTTGGAATAGATGACTGTTTTGTGATAAAATCTCCTTGCCAGATAGGATGTGGAAGAGCGCTGGTGCTCACTGTACTCTCCTGGCATTCAGACTGGGCCAATAGCACTGTGTTTTATTCTTAAATAATCTCTTTGGGGAAGGCCCTTTTGCCCAATGTTGCCATTTACCTGTGTGCTTATCCCCATTTTTTATCATTAATTTACTGTGTGCTGTAATTCTATACAGCTCTGCGCACATTGTTAGCGCCTTATAAATCAAATGATATCTCTATTAATGGAGCTTCCTCCACTTCCTTTTCGCCTTATTTGGATTACGGTTCCCAGCTTGTCAGACTGCGGACTTGAAGGTGCATATGCATAAAAATGCATAAAAATGGTTTTGTATGTAAATTGTCCTTATATTTATTTTTCATGACATACTTCACAGTAAAAGCCTGTGTTTCAGGTGTAACGTTTACATACTATTACATATCTCTTAATACCATAAAGTGGTATTTAAACATTTTAACCCCTGCTATTAAATATCTCTTAGCCTCCTCTTAACAATATGCAAAGCAATGCATTAAAGACCCCGGTGGCAACAAAATAATAACATTGTAAATTGCAATGTTGAGAAGGTGAGTGCTTTTACTTTATTGAATGGTGTGTGTACCAAAGTTGTTATAGAAGTCTAAAAAAAAGTCTTCCTAAAAAGAGGGGTCTCAAAGTTTGGAAGCGGAGGGGGGGGATTGAGTTCAAAAAATAGTTCTAGAACAGGATTGGCCAACTCCAGTCCTGAAGGGCCACCAACACGTCAGGTCAACAGGTCAGATTTACAGGATATCCCTGTTTCAGCACAGGTGGCTCAATCAGTCTGAGCTCCAGCACAGGTGGCGTAATCAGTCGACGTCTGAGCCACTGATTGAGCCTCCTGTGCCGAAGCAGGGATATCCTGGAAACCTGACCTGTTGGTGGCCCTTGAAGACTGGAGTTGGCCACCCCTGGTGTAGACTAAGGCCGAGTTTCATCAAGTTACGATGTGAGGTATCGCACCCTGATGCAGCACTATCAGGCCAATGGCAGTTACAGCCTGATAGGGGTGCAAACGATGCCCTGTATCACAGCTTGATGAATCCCGGGGATCGATCTCATGTTGTAGAGATGAGAAGCGATCTCTTTCTGGATACTCCATCAGTAGGTTTAAGATAAGGCTGAATGTCAGTTGCTAGGTCATATACTTCAGACAGACTGTGCAGATAGCAGTTGCAAGCTGTGAATAGACCTAACAATGCATTACAAGGTCGCAATGCACTGGTTAGATTAGAACAAGGCTGGCAGAAGAACAAAAAAACAGGGTGACCTTATCTTGTTTTATTCATGGCTCTAGCTGAGGAATGACGAGCGCTCAGGAATTATTTCTTGGAAACGGTTCTCACATGGGATGCCTTTCTATCTGTAAGATTAGAAGTGATCACAAACAGGCAGTGAATAAAGGTTTGCAGAGCGTCACATCCAGGAACCTGGCATCATGTTTGGCATAGACACGTCTGCATTCTGATTCTCGTCGTGCATGTGCCAAGAGTCGGGCATGAATTGTTAATGAGAGCTAAACCTCTGAGCCCCTTACTGCAATTAGAAACAAAATCTATCAAACAGGATCAATTTTCTTGATCATGCCATCCAGGGGCTTAGTCTCGGGCTTTGGGTGTGGATGGGCTGCTATCTGGACAGAGTAAACAAAATGAGAAATGGTCCAACTTTTTTTCTTTAGAAAAGAGTATTTTATCATTGTTACATTTTTGCTTTAAGACATGTTTTTTTTTTTACATAAACTGGATGGCAGAATACCCTCAGTTTGTCTTACACCGACTGAATGGCTTGTAAATAAATCAAACCCCTGTATAAAAGATAGTTTACCATGTTTAACAAATGGACTCACTAAATGTATGACAGCAGAGGTAGCCAGCTCCAATCCTCAGGGGACACCAACAGGTCAGGTTTTAAGGATACCCCTGCTTCAGCACAGGTGGCTCAATCAAAGACTGAGCCACCTGTGCTGAAGCAGGGATATCCTTAAAACCTGACCTGTTTGGGGCTCTTGATGACTGGAGTTGAGCACCCCTGTATTACAGCATAAAAAGTTGTGCATCTCTGAAAATCCTTATTTTGGGCATCTGGTATAAAAAAACAATAAAAAGGAAAATAAAATTCATAATGGGTTTTATGCCTCTATTACACGAAATCTCCTACTAGGAGCATGCATGTTAGAAATAAATGTATTATAAACGCATTAGAATATGTCGTTCCTGTAAATGACATTTCTATGGTTTCCTCTGCTTTGTGTAAAGATCAGTGATGTATTTGCTCCAGCTTTTTAAGTCAAATTATCATATATATTTAAACTACAAATTTTAAATGACAACTCTAAAATTAGAATAAGATCTTAACACAGACCGGGAAGGCCCAGACTGCGAATTGCATCTAATATTGAGTGCACAGCACGTTTGTGAACACATTGAAAATCATTTGTTTCTGGGTGGATCTACTTTCCAGAGAGCAATTAAATCTGATGCAAAAGTCCTTCAGAAACAACTGCAGGAATGGGTAAAATGTTGCCATATGTGGTCACTTCCTAACCGTTAACAGCAGCGAACATGTCAAAAATTCAATGAAATTAGGTTTCTAAGTACACAATGTACAATTTGGGATGAAATTAATGGAGGATTATGGGGAAGTGGTTGGCCAGTTAAAATAATCCCCATTGTTCTAATATGTTTCTAATAAAGTAAATATCTAGTTTTAAATATACACCATCATCTCAACACAGTGTATGAGTGCTTCACTGGGGTTCTTTTCTCCTTTGTTCATCAGTTAAAATAAGGCAATCGTTTTAAGAAAAGAAGGACCCTGGTTTAAACAAACGAGCTTCCTTAATGAATGACCCCCAGGGTGTTGAAGAAGCGTTTGCCTTATGGTTTTCAGGAGACTGGCTCTTTTCTAAGCTTGTGGTTCCTGTCTCTCTTTTTCCAGGAAGTGATGCATGCCCTGAGGCAGACTTGGCATACCACCTGCTTTGTGTGTGCCGCATGTAGGAAGCCCTTTGGTAACAGCCTTTTCCATATGGAGGATGGCGAGCCTTACTGTGAGAAAGGTAAGTACGCGACTTAAGTATCTAACATAGGGGTGGACAACGCCAGTCCTCAAGAGCTAACAGGTCAGGTTTTCAGGATATCCCTACTTCAGCACAGGTGGTGCAGTCTTGGACTGAGCCACTCATTGGACCACCTGTGCGGAAGCAGGGATATCCTGGAAACCCGACCTGTTGGTGGCCTTTGAGGACTGGAGTTGGTCCCCTGACGTAGGACAATAAAAAACATTGTATTCAGTTAGTATAGGTACCGTCTATTATTGGAATTTATATTGATGAGGTTAGCAGACTTGATTCATTTGAGGTTATGGAGGATGGGAGCCTTACTGCGAGTAAGGTATGTTGGCAGCTTAAGAATCGAACAGGTCCACTGAGGGGGGTGTATAGATAAGCAAACATGGCAGTCCTTCCACATGTCACACACAGCTTCACCAAGTCTATTTCAGTCTCCCAAATGTCAGGTGGTTTGTGAAGGTGCTCTCCCACCAACCACACAAAACACTTCTCATCTAAACAACTTTGTCTTCAGATTTACAGAACAAAATGCTTTGTGGCTTCTTTGGAAATTGAAAACATGTTTCTTTTTGAAGGGGACCGCAAAACAAACAGTGTATGCCAATCACGTATTTCCTCCTCTGTGGTAGAAGCAAAGAGAAGGTGGAGGAACGTGACGGGTCCTCTGCTTGTGCGAGATTCTGCTCAGCACACAGGGGCCAATGTACTAAGTGTCGCCAATGGCATTCGGGGCGTTAAATTGACACACAGCAATCACATATTATATTGCACATGTGTGCACCTATATACTTACCTTTCCCTTCTCAGTGTGCACCTATATACTTACCTTTCCCTTCTCAATGTGCACCTATACGCTTACCTTTCTCTTCTCAATGTGCACCGTAAGCTTCAAAATTCTTATTTGTCTAGTATATTGACGCAACGGGATGCACAAATCTAAATTGTGTATACTAAAACAATTGTATGCCCAAATAAAAGTTGAACTTGTGTAAAAAATCATCCGCCAAGTTAAACTTAGCGTAAATTTTCAAAAAGTCAGTTTATATTGTTAGCGCAGAATTACATTTCTCTTTATCAACCAAAAATGTATTTGACACTGCACGAATGTTTTATTATATATGTTGACAAAATGTATTATTTTCACAATGTGGCTATTATATTATATTATACACATAATAGATATTTACTAATACTTAATATATAAATATTAACATACTTGAAAGATATAAATTGTATCAAGGTATTCAACATGACACAAGGCGTCAAACTTCTTTGCAAACAACAAGCTATGCGGTATACGTGTGAAGTCACATAGGGACCGGCATACGTACGACGCACAGTTTATGAAAGTTTATACTATCTTTAAAACCAAAATTGTCATGCACAAAAGAATGTCAAATATGATCTTAGTACAGAGGCCTCATTGTGACATCGCACAAAGGGAGGATCTACAGGGACTCAAACCCCTGCCACGATTCAGATCACGTTTACAAACTGACTTGGAAAACATATTTTGAAATACCTTGTAAGTAAAAAGGAATCAACCAGATTTAACCCCTTAATGGTGCCCTTTCCAAGCGTTTGGTCTTAGGATGGGCTGCATCTTGAAATCTGTAGATGTCAAAATCTTTGCCAATAAGCACGTTGTTGTTATCAAAAGCTACAAAGCACCAAATTATAAGTGCACATTTTAAAAACTTCTAAAAAAAAATGTATTGATTAACATAATCAGGCCATGCTTAATTTCTTGGAAATACATTTCTGATGTTCCCTCCTTAGCTGACTTTTGTCTCTTTTTTTTCTTTTCAAGATTACATTGCTCTGTTTAGTACAAAATGCCGTGGGTGTGATTTCCCTGTCGAAGCCGGAGATAAGTTCATTGAAGCCCTTGGTCACACTTTTCATGATAGCTGCTTTATTTGTGCTGTGAGTACCCTTGTCCTGAAACAATACTGGAACGTTTGGATAATAATAGTTTGTTCCCCCAACATACATCAGAAGCAGGGTGATAATCTTCAAACCTTCCAGCGTGGATATGGCAAATGAACAGTGCCACCCGTGCATGCTACAGGGTTTTAGAAGGGAGGGAGTGTAGCATAATGTCCCTGTAACATCTGGGATATAGTTGTGGGTTCCATAAAACTAGAAACAAAGGCACCGTAAGCTGATAATTTGGGTGGAAGGCTTTACTTATGAGGAAAACTATCCAAACCAGGATTGTTCACCTTGGAAAAGTGGAATAATATCGGGGCTCATTCATTCAACTGCAATAGTGACATTTCAGGCACTATCTCATGGGAACTCCCAGACGGTCTTCGTTGTTACTCTGATTCAGACCTTGAAATAGGTTTTCAGTTAAAAAGGAGAGGGGACGGAAGTGTTCACCTTCATACACAAGATCTAGAACTCACTGTCCCACATGACCCAGTATATATATTGCTAGGCAAGCCAATAGCTAATATTCCCCGGAAAAAAGCTAGAGTACTAGCCCAAATGTTAAATGCTACACGGTGTACAATTGCCAAAAATTGGAAACAACCTGCCCCCCCCCCCCCCATCCTTAAACCAAATAAATAACAACATTTGGCATATAGTTTATATGGAAAAACTCTCGGCCTCTCTGAACGGCTCGACCTCGCGATTCTCTGAGATTTGGGCCCCCCTGGTTTCGCATGCAGGTATATCCCCATATATAGATTAGAATATTTGAAACAGAGTGATACATGTGGTAATTTAATTGTTGTGTACAATGCTATATTTTTACAAATGCTTCCCCTCCCCCACCTTCCCGACCCCCCCTTTTTTTTCTGTTATATGTTTTGTTAATTATTATTTTGTATGTTAAAAAAATGCTCAATAAAAAATGTAAGTAAAAAAAAAAGCAGAGGGGGGGATAACACTGTAAATAACAATATGTCCTTTAAACCATACGGAGCTGTCATGTTGCGCCTGTGAAAGCCCTATTTCAGTGCCTGGGTGGGAGTAACGCCAGGTTAGGTTGTAACCTAACTAACATAACGTCAAGTCCCATGTTAACCTTAAAGGACTTTAGTTGATGTGGCATTTTATACGGCCCCATTTGCGTGTCACTATCACTAATGTGCGTTATGCCCTTTACAGGAGAAACGTGGCTTAGCTGTGCTATTGTCTGTTAGCCTTCACGTGGCACAGAAGTAGGTTAACGCCACGTTAAAGAGGCCATGCAAGCAGACACTCGTTTTGTAACATAGGTTCGAAGCATCGGGTCTCCGCAGCGGAACCCCATTAATTTCAGCTCCGGGGAACCTCAGCTTCCTGAGATACAGACCTCCATAGTGGGTGTCGATAGCCACTCCACTCGACTAGCAGGGTTCACGTAATGGCCGCTATTGAAAGTTCACCTGCCCTGCGGGTCAGTAGGAAGCCGTGATGTCATCCGCCGTGGCTTCATATTAGCCAATGTAACGCCGGAGCTTTAAAAAGCAGGGGGATACCGTAACCCCTACGGAGGTAAGTATAACCCCTACGGAGGTAAGTATAACCCCTACGGAGGTAAGTATAACCCCTACGGAGGTAAGTATAACCCCTACGGAGCTTAGTATCTCTGGAAGTAGATGGTCCCCAGAGCTGAAATGAATGGGATTCAGCTCCGGAGACCCCTGCTTCAATCCTATGTTTAAAAAGGAAATGGCTTGGATTAGTCCTTGATGTGACTTAACGGTTCTTTGTGGACCTGGACCTGTGTGATCCTAGACCTTTAACCCACATTACATCTGTTATGCTACCTGCTGCTCTGACCAGCTTCCATTACAATGAGAAGAGAACAAGAACAGGGAATACAGTTGGCAAACGGGATCAAAATCCTGATGATATGAAGTTAGGCACGTTATATAGTGCCGGGCGCGTGCTGCGCAGGGCGCGTGCTACGCCGAGCGCGTGGTGCGGATTTTTAGTTGGCTGACGTAAGTCAGCCTTTCTATAGAAGGGCCGCGCGCGCACGGCAGGGAGAGGGGAGCCGACAGACAGCGGCGAAGATGAAGAAATTCATCTTTTCGCGCCGCTGCCTGCGCCCAAATGTGTGTGTGTGTGTGTGTGTGTGTGTGTGTGTGTGTGTGTGTGTGTGTGTGTGTGTGTGTGTGTGTGTGTGTGTGTGTGTGTGTGTGTGTGTGTGTGTGTGTGTGTGTGTGATTGCAGAAGTTAAAAATATATATATTATTAAAGTTTTTTTTTTTTTAATCTATCTAGGACTTACATTCACTCACATAACCCATGCACACACATATACTCACACATACTCACACATACTCACACATACATATACATACTCACACATACACACATATATATACATTACCTGCAGCTCCCAGCACTATATACAAGAAAAGCATGCGGCACGTGCAGGCGCGTTCGCATAGGAACGCACGGCCGCATCCTGTATATAACAACCCTTAGGCTGCAGGAGTGTCTACAAAGGGCTAGAAGTTCTAATTATCAAACTCATTCTATCAAATATTTATACTATTTTTCCATTTGGGTTCTAGGTTTGCCACATGAATTTGGAAGGGCAACCTTTTTACTCCAAGAAGGATAAGCCCCTCTGCAAGAAACATGCCCACGCCATCAACGTTTAAAGACGGTGTCGCTGAAGACAAGCAGCCGACTGAGAAACTGCGCAGGAGGACAACGTTAATTGATTATTTATAATTACACCAGAGAACGCTTCTGGTGCATCTAGATTATTTTCTTTATTTATGCAAAGTTTACACCTAAAAAAAAAGTGTAATTTACAAATGTAACTTTGTAAAAGTGCCTAAATGTGACGCTTTTGTTAGGCAACAACTTTACCTTAATGCCTTGAAACATTGTATGTAGAGCAGGAGAGGCCAACTCCAGAACTCAAGGGCTACCATCAGGTCTGGTTTTAAGGATATCCCAGCTTCAGCACAGGGGGCTCAGAGGCTCAGTTGAAGAATGAGCCTCTGATTGAGCCACCTGTGCTGAAGCCGGGACTGATTGAGCCACCTGTGCTAAAGCAGGGATATCCTGAAAACCTGACCTGTTGGTTGCCCTTGAAAACTGGAGTAGGCCTCTCTTGGTGTAGAGGAATAGTGAGAGAATACAAAACGTGCCCTGCTGAGCAGCTTTGGGAAGGAATGCTTGACTCCATTTTGCAGTCCGAAGCTGCTTTTCTATTGCAATCAGTTATGATTCCTCTACGTTCCTGAAAGTAATAATCTGTGATACTTAATTCAAAGAAGAAAAAAAAATATGGTGAAGTCTCTGGAGATATCTACATCAATTGTTTCTGTAGTGGCTAAGAATGAGGAAACCATAAAAAAGGCCCTACTACGGGGTTATATCAACCGAGCAATGTGTATTTTACAGGAGTACAGGGAACAGGGGCCCCTGCTTCAAATGCGAGCAAGTGGAAACAATGTTACTGGTTGAAAAAGAAACCATATACTCCATAATATACTCCATAATTTAGACCAGCAGTGCGCAAACTGGGGGGGCGCGGCCTTTATAGAGGTCCCACGCGCTCCCCCCAGGCATTTAAATTAAATGCCCGGGGACCGCGCGAGGCCTCTCTAATACACTCACCTTCCCTTCCAGCGGCGGGCCGTCCTGGTAACCTGGCGTCAAATGGCCGCAGGATCACGTGACTTCATGTTACCATGGCGATGTGACATCCCATGATCCCGCACTTCATTTGACGCAGGGGGGGGAGGGGGGCGCAAGGCGCCGAGGAGAGCAGGCAGCGGTGCGCACAGGGGAAAAGTTTACGGACCCCTGATTTAGACTACACCAGGGGTTCTCAAATCCAGACCTTAACCCCCCAACATGTCATTTTTTTCTGGATATCCCTGCTTCAGCACAGGTGGCTCATTCAGTTCCTGCGTCAGCACAGGTGGCTCAATCAGTTCCTGCTTCAGCACAGGTGGCTCAGGTTTCGACTGAGCCACCTTTACTGAAGCAGGGATATCCTTAAAACCTGACCTGTTGGAGGAGGGGGGTCTCGAGGACTGGAGTTAATAACCCCTGGACTACAGAGAGACACCATATAATTGTTTACGTAGGCAACACTTTCACCCCATCCGAAGTTTAATTTAACCCTTTCTGCTCTGCATTGTGTGCCCAAGTCCAGTAGTGTTGGATAGGTTAATAGCATTTGTGACGAAAGACCACAGTTTATTAACCCCATTAGTGCACCAGTGCAAGCCCCCCTTTCCGTATCTCCCCATGCTGCATATGTGAGATCCAGGGCAGATGTCCCCGACCACAATCTTCTCGCCACTTTGCCACCAGACAGGCTTGAGACCCTCTGCTCTGCATTGCATCCGCCTCTTCTTCAGAACAGGGGTTAGAAAACATTGCTTTTGGACTTGCAAAGTGTCGTAGAGGACTGGAGATGAAATGCAGAGCTCTGGCTGTAGCAGAAAAATAAGCCACGCGCCAAGCAACCAGATGTCAGGTATTTTTAGAGCCGCAGCACACAGTGTTTTTAAATAAATGAAGTGCATCTTCGCCAAAAAAGGAAGTGCTATTGCAGTGTTTGCCGTGGTTCCATAGCACCTCTCTGAGCATAGCGTGTGCTGGGCAATGCTCTGACCTAAAATTACACACAGCCACGATGTGTTAAAGCAGGGGTGACCAACTCCAGTACTCAAGGGCCACCAACAGGTCAGGTTTTCAGGTTATCCCAGCTTCAGTACAGGTGGCTCAATCAGTCCCAGCTTCAACACAGGTGGCTCAATCTGAGCCGCCTGTGCTGAAGCAGGGATAGCATGAAAACCTACCCTGTTGGTGGCTCTTGGCCACCCCTAAGTTAAAGTGTCAGTCCCTCCAAACATACAGTGGTCAGAGTACTGTTAGAAAGTAATACTACTGTGCTGGGTTGCAGGCACAGGAAAACAATCCTACAGAAAAATTGTGTGGAATAAGATGCTTATCCTATCATTAAGGAGGGGGGGGGTGCTATTTAAAATTATATCTATTTCCCCAAACAGGCAGTAAATGTTTAGGTTTGTGTATGTATGTATGTATAATTTTATATAACACCAACCATGTACGCAGGGCTTTATACAAGAGGTTGTTCTACCCATCACTCTCCACCCAGTGCTTATAACGAGCCCTATTTAAAGAAAGTGCACACACAACACTTGCTTTTGTTTAGATGAATTAGATCAGGGGTGGCCAACTCCAGTCCTCAAAGGCCACCAACAGGTCAGATTGTCAGGATATCCCTGCTTCAGCACAGGTGGCTCGATTGAGCCACCTGTGCTGAAACTGATTGCACCACTTGTACTGAAGCTGGGATTGATTGAGCCACAGGTGCTAAAGCAGGGATACCCTGAAAACCTGTCCCGTTGGTGCTCCTTGAGGACTGGAGTTGGCCTCCCCTGCATTAGATGTTTTTCAATCTAATTATTAAAGTCGGCCTGTCGCAAAACAGGACATGGTTAGTGCAACACAAATAGCTGCAGGTGTATCAACACTTTCTATTGGTGCTATTGAACGGAAACTTCCATAAACAGACGCAGAAATGTTTAAGAACTAAGGGTGGTTACTTACTAAAGTTTCCCAGTGGCAGAACCAGGGCAAAGGAATATCCCCAGATCAATCAAAAGAAAAACTCCTGGTGCTTTCAATGGGATTCATTTGATGAATCTGGTGCTGTTTTCTCCACATGATCCCAGTGTTGCAGCCGGGATAATTTAGTTTATAGACCCCCGAGGGTGTCATTTGGTATTGTCCGAAGCGGTTGTTTGGACCATTATCCAGCAAAGATTAGGGCTGATAAAGCACCAAAACGGCTGATTCTCACTATATTGAAAGACCCCCTAAATGTTAACTCCAGACCCCACATCACAATGATCAACCTGCTTTGAGAAGGTAGCCATCTTTTAAACTCCCACCACATTCTCAAAAATAAGAAGAAAGAAAGCCATGGCAGGTTCAGAAAGGAGGGGGAAAGACAATGAATGATGGTATACAATGTTTGTATAGTTTTAATTTCAAGTACTGAGCACTTCAGTCTTCCAGCTACAATCCCAAGGCAAAGAACAACACCAAATTTACCAAAGAAAATATTCCCATGGAAACTAATGGGATTGTGTTATTGGATCATTCTAAAGTATCATTCTTGACCCCCATTCTGCAGCTGGGAAACCTTAATAAAAGACCCCCAATGCACAGTGATATATGTAGAAGTACATCTACCTTCAGATACTCGGTACTCCTAAATCCAGGAAACATGGTTATCCGTTTCCATGTAAATCCATCATAGTTGTAAAAGTTAAAGGCTAAGAGGAATAAAAAAAAGTCTAAAGAAAGAGAAAGAAAATGGTGAAAAGTGGAACTGGGAAAGGTGCTGGTTTGAAGCAGATTTATGGTAGGGATTGAGACTGTATAAAAAAACAGTTTGACAAAGTATCTGACAATGAGGCAGTGTTACCATGTCTAAGGAAAAAAAAAACACATTTTAGGTTCTTCATGAAACTGAATGTTTAAACCAGGGATAGCCTAACTCCAGTCCTCAATAGCTACCAACAGGTTAGGTTTCCAGGATATCCCAGCTTCAGCACAGGTGGCTCAATCAGTCCCTGCTTGAGTACAGGTGGCTCTGATTGGGTCACCTGTGCTGAAGCAGGGATATCCTGAAAAACCTGACCTGTTTGTAGCTATTGAGGACTGGAGTTGGCCACCCCTGATTGAAATGTTATGAAAGTATAAAAGAAATGCTGCTGATTCTGGGGTGACCCCAGCATTACTGCAGTAATGACTGGTGCATTGTCCCATAGGATGTAGTTGAGATGAAGGCAATGTATTGTTGTTCTCCCAAAATAGAATGTATACACCTTTTTTTTTATTGCTTAAAGAATGAAACCCGCTGTAGGAATGTCCAGGCCACTGAAGAATGCTGATTTCCTGCCTTCTCCGATGTCCACCTTCCCTCTCCTGTCTCCTTCCATCTCCATTCTTCTTTGTTGACTAACAGTAGTGATATTATGTATATATACAGTTTGGGGTTTCAGGATTAGGTGTTAAATTGCTACGAGTCATGGGAGCTGACATATTATATGCATCCCTTTGACATTTAGCATAAGTTCTTTTTATTTTAACTGACCATGTTTAGCTTTCCTTATACATTAGAAATAACAATAGATGTAAGGAACAATTTTGCTTTTTAACACTTTTTAACCACTTTGCTGCCAGAGAGCCCTGCAGAGCACCGCATTGTAAAACCACTCTGACAGCAAAGGCTTTAAGGGGAGGAAAAGGTTTTGGGAATATATTGTTTGAGATAATGCATTTGCACACGTTTCTTAAGACTTCTTATGGAAATTGCGTTTCAGACACAATTTAATGTTTTATTCCCAACACAGTATGTAAGGTATTCATTAGGAAATTCTAGATATAGTGATTGCTAGACAATAGAAGATAATTTATTTGCCACTTGGAACAATGGATTGATGTACATAAAGTTGTAGACTTGGTAGGATAGCTGGGATTAGAAGAATCCAGGGATCATTTATAGTAGCAATCCCTGTTGCCAAAAGAAAATATAGGTGTCTGAATATTTTAGTGTGACATGTTCTCTTTATGTCCTAAAGCAGTGGTTTTTAATTTTTTTTAGTTAGTTAAGGAACGCTATCATTATTTTGGGAAATTCTATGAAACCCCAATTCTCTCTCATAGTGCGTCTGAGATCAGATGCATTGTAAGGAACCCAATGCCCTCTAATAGCGTCAAGTGCATTGTAAGGAACCCCAACCCTCTTTAATAACGAATCTGAGGTCCAATGCATTTTAAGGAATCCGAACCCTCTCTAATAGTGCGACTGAGATCAGATGCATTGTAAGGATCCCCAACCACCTCTAATAGCGCGTTTGAGATCAGATACATTGTAAGGAACCCCAACCCCCTCTAATAGCGTGTCTGAGATCAGATGCCTTGTAAGAAAACCTAACCCCCTCTAATAGCGTGTCTGAGATCAGATGCATTGTAAATTCTCCAGTATTTGGTACAATTTCAAATGATCTGAAAATTACAGGGAACACTTTAGGGATGCCCAGGAAACACAAGGGTACATAGGAACCCTGTTGAAAAACACTGTCCTAAGGACTGCACATTAAAGTGACAGAATTCCTTTGTCGTGGTCCAACGTCAAAGTACTATGAGTGTGTATGTATTATATGTGTATATATATATATATATGTATATATATATATATATACACACACACACACACACGGTATGTGATTTGTTTACATATGCAATTCACATTTGCCTTTATCTTTTTCATCCCAGTCAAGTTTACTGATCTACAATTTGATGATAGTTTTGGTGCCTGTATTTTAAAAGCTCGTGTGTTATTAAAGTGAATGCTTTCACTGTGATTAAATATACCTTGCTAAGTGAAACTTAAACAACGATAGATAGGAAAAATAGTTCGATTGTTACAAAAACACGGTCCTATTCCCTAGGACCTGTTACATTTTAGTGTTATGTCATGTATCACTTTTTCTAACATTTTCTATAGCTTCTTGTTAAACTAACAGGATTTTCAGCAGAGAACGAATAGGTTTTTCTTTTGTACAAATACAGAAATAACAGTCCTGACAATATTTATATAAAAAAAAAAATGTTTGCCTAATTTATTTAACCACAACGCGAGAAGAATCGGCGATGCCTTATCATTGTCTCTTTATAGCAGTAAAGTGGTTATAATAAGTACATTACATGTCAGGCGTAGATAGATAGTTAACTAAAAACATCTCATATTTGAAGATTGTATTAGATGCTTTGTTTTATTTATTTTCTGAGGGTGTGCAATAATATTATATGATGCTTAGTAGTGAGTTTACACATAGGAACTTTTAGACAGATACTGTAGGGTGTTTGGTATTTGTTTTTTGGATTGTTATTTTATTTTGAATGACTAGCCATTTTTAGTACTAGTTGTTAAGGTGCCTTCACTCTTATCTATTGGCTAAAATCACTTTTTGTCCTTTCGCTTCTTATAACTTAAATGAGCAATCCACCCGAAGTAGCCTCATTTGTTTTTCCAGTATTGGATCCAAGGGGTCCAATAAAGCTGAACTGCTCTGTTTTCCGCTCTGAGGACCCCCTGATTCTTAAGATACTTGCTGGTGAAGTTACAGCAATTACTTCCTGTTTTTAAAGAGAATGTAAATCCAGTAGGAAGCCACAACCAATGATGTTGCAGCTTCCTATTAGCCGGAGATTTGGCAGCCATTTTTATCCCCCGGAGGGAGATTTAAACCTGGTAACTTCGCTGGTAAGTATATCAGGCAGCAGGGGGTTCCCGGAGCTAAAAATAGTGGCGTTTGGCTCACAGGTACCAATTGGTTCCCATCCTATAAACAAAATTGGGTGTAAAAAAACAGGGGAGTTTTAATGATCTTCAGATTTAATTATCACTGCTACAAGTGCCAATCTGTTATTATTTGTAGCATGTATAAGAGTGCTTCCACATTAACGGCTTTGCTGGCACATGGGTCTTCACCACGTTGCATTGAAGCCCAGACACATATGGCAGTAAAGGCGTTAAAGGAAGAGATATATAGGTATGGTGGAGTGGCTGGTGGCCATATACACAAGGTGCCTTATTATATTGTGAAGAGTTTGCCAAGCTGCAGAGATGAAACAAGTAATAATAAAGTAGGAAGGTAGTGTTGTAGATTTACGAGAGACGTTTGCGCGACCTTGGGAAACCAGATGTGTGTATTTAGGTTTTTCTGAAGGGAATTGCAGTACATGTTATATTGCTGATTGTACGTAGATTATAAAGCAGCAGGGTCACTTACTGGACCCCAAGTTCATTTCTCCATCAAGCTAACATTTCTCACCAGGCCACAAATATCAGTTATTAAATTTAACTAATCGTAATTTTAGTCAGATCGTTAAAATCTGCACACGATTTGACATAGCTCTACAATGCTTGGCAGGCCCTTTAACCACTGAAGAGATTGAAGATAATCACTTTCCAATACTGCTACATCACAATAAAAAAAAAAACCTTAATAAGTGGTACCTGCTAATGCCGATTAATGTTACCATTTTATTTTTAAAGATATTCAAACATGCAATGGTTTTTGTATTTAAGCACCAAGGGGCCAAACTCATTTGCCAAAGCGTTTGAGTAATTAGCGGAGATGCAATTTCACGAGCTATTCTCATGGCCAACGCCTTTACTTTTACATCGGACCCTTTACTTTGAACTCAAACTCCCATGGTAAATGGCACTGCTGCTTATGACCATGATAATGTCCATCGAATTGTGTTCACTACATTGATGTCCATGGCTGCCTGATTGCTAAAACATGGTTGTTACTCTGCACACACTACATCAGGAGTGGCCAACTGCAGTCCTCAAGGGCCACCAACAGGTCAGGTTTTCAGGATATCCCTGCTTCAGCACAAGCGGCTCAATCAGTGGCTCAGTCTTTTGACTGTGACACTAATTGAGCACCTGTGCTGAAGCAGAGATATTCTGAAAACCTGACCTGTTGGTGGCCCTTGAGGACTGCAGTTGGCCACCTCTACACTATATCATGCGCAAGGTGCTGTTCAGTGCACTGTTGTAGCTTTAGCACTGTGTGACTGTTGATTTGTTGTATCACACTGATTTCCAGATGTAGTACTGAACTCCTACAGAATGAGCGTTTTTCTTGCATGCAAGTGGAGTGCTGGATTTTGCAGCTTTCTTATTTTACTAAAACACTGACTTTACTTCACCAAGTGCTCTTTGCTTTTATAATTTCATTTTTGGAACTGCAGAATACAGTGTAACCATCGAGCTGTGTGACTGCATCGTGCATGTATTACCTCCCGCAAACATCAACTTCTTGAAAATATATCTATGCATAGACTTGCACTGAATAAAGATAAAAATAAAATAAAAAGCTGTTTTTGTTACTGTTTTGCATATTATAGCGTTCGTCAGTACACTATTTGATGGGTTTAAAGGAACAATCCAAGCCTTTTTTTCTTCATTTTTTTAATACAGGTTTGAAGCAGGGGGTCTCTGGGGGTCTCTGGAATTGAACCCCATTCATTTCAGCTCATACTTGCCTGCGCAGGGGATACCGGTATCTCTCTGCAGTTTAAAGTTCCCGCATCACATGGGCCAATAGGAAGCCGCATTGGGTGATGGCATGGCTTCTTATTTGGCAGCTGAAATTTATGGGGTTCAGCACCAGAGACCCCCTGCTTCAATCCTTTATATATAAAAATACATTTAAAAATAACGCATAGATTGCCTCTTTTAAGGCCTGTTGATTAGTGACGTGTAATAATTTTGCACTGATATAACAATTGTGAAATCATCAATATTCACCACAAAGTGTCTTTCTCAAAAAAAAATATCAGGTACAGACTGTATGTCATTAATGTCCTGACATAAGTTCATCGATTCTACATGTTGTGAGGCATTTCGAATATTTATACAAAATGATGCAACTAATATATGAATTTCTGCAAAAATATACCATATGCCTATATATTACATTTCAATATGTCCCGTATGTCTCCTGTTGAATATGGAAGGTCTCTATCAGAAGAAAAAAAAACCTGGCAAATGTCAGATGTTGCTAAATTTCTAGTCCAAAGTGTGAAATATGCAAATTAAATGAGTGTCAGCCGTGAAAGTGTTCAATCATATTTTTTCTTTTAAAAAACCCAACACATTTGAACAAACTGAATTTGTAGACATGCACAGATCTGTATTATTTATGACTAATATGTACTGTTTCCAATGCTACATCCAATTTGACAAATTATTTATTACATTAATATGTATGTTATCTATATTTTTTTCTTCATAAGTATAGGTCATAGTAATGTACTAAATAATTTGTCAAGTTGGATGAAGCATTGGGAACAGCACATATTAGTCACCAACACATTTGGTCACAAACCCAGTAGCACACCAAATGACACAAATATAAATGCTACAGTATGTAATGGGTTTGGGTTTTGAGCTTGCTACGATTATATGTCTAATACGTACTTCTACCACATTTTACAGCCTCCGGCTGCTTTAAACAGTGACTGCAATGTAGAGCTGTTTAGTTTTACATAAGTATCACAGGGAAGATTTCACTGGGTCGGTATCAAGCTATTTACAGTATTATAGACTGGTATTTTTCAATACTAAAGTGGATTTGTGTCACTAATTCATTTGCACTTTTTAAACAGACAAGAGTTTAGTGATAAGACCATTGAAGCAGAGACAGAAGCAGGGAGTTAATCAGTCTATTGCCAGAAGGATTACCATCTCAATACGGAGCAGTGAGCAGGCAAGTCTTGAGGTCCAGGTTGTCATGATACCGATGGCCCAAAAAGTATTATTTCAGTTGGTCAGAGCACTGACACACATACAGCATGTTGCCAGCAGGAAAAGTAAGCACAAGGATTGGCCTTGTCATGTAAAGAGTCAGGACCAAAGAAGAGAGGAACATGCAGACCAGGGGTGGCCCACTCCAGTCCTCAAGGGCCACCAACAGGTCAGGTTTTCAGGATATTCCTGCTTCAACACAGGTGGCTCAGTCAGTGGCTCAGTCAACTGAGCCACTGATTGAGCCACCTGTGCTGAAGCTGGGACTGATTGAGCCACATGTGCTGAAGTAGGGATATCCTGAAAACCTGAACTGTTGATGGCCCTTGCCGACTGGAGTGCTGTTGCGGGATGAGGGCCAGTAGGTAAATGAAATGCCCGGACATCACCGGGGGATGTGATGTCAAGTTGCCTGCATGCTCGGCCGGATGAACATTATAGATGCAGTGCCGCCAACAGGGCGGGAGAGCCGGGGCAGTTGTCCCGGGCCCAGAGGCTGTGGGGGGCCCGGCCGGGCAGCGCTGACAGTTGGACCTGACCTCTGACGGGCACCAGCTATCCCGACGCCGCTCCGTGTCTGGTTGCCGGGCCCCAGATTTCGTCCCCCGCTTCAGCAGGCGCCTCTCTCCGCTGTTGTTGCGGCCTCCCGTGCAGTCCTCGCACCCGTGCCAAAGTTCAACGGGTTGTAGGCACTGCACAGAAGGCGCACGCGTGGTGTGCAGCAGAGGAGGTGATATGAAGTACAAGTGGGGGGGAGGGTTGATGTACGGGGGTGATGATAGGTGAGGTATAAGTGGGGGGGTGTGAGGTACAAGGGGGGGGGGTGAAGTACAAGGGGAGGTATAAAGGTACAAAGTGGGGGAGGTGATGTCAGGTACAAGGGTGTGTGCGTGCGTTGCATTATATGTGTGTGTTGCATTTTGTGTGTGTGTTGCATTTTGTGAGTGTATATGGGTTGAATTTTGTGTGTGTGTTGCATTTTGTGTGTATGTTGCATTTTGTGAGTGTATATGGGTTGAATTTTGTGTGTGTGTTGCATTTTGTGTGTGTGTTGCATTTTGTGAGTGTATATGGGTTGAATTTTGTGTGTGTGTTGCATTTTGTGTGTGTGTTGCATTTTGTGAGTGTATATGGGTTGAATTTTGTGTGTGTGTTGCATTTTGTGTGTATGTTGCATTTTGTGAGTGTATATGGGTTGAATTTTGTGTGTGTGTTGCATTTTGTGTGTGTGTTGCATTTTGTGTGTTGCATTTTCTGTGTGTGTGTGTGTGTGTGTTGCATTGTGTGTGTGTTGTATTTTGTGTGTTTTGCATTTTATGTGTATATGTGTTGCATTGTGTGTGTGTTGCATTTTGTGTGTGTATATGTGTTGCATTTTGTGTGTGCGTGTGGCATTTTGTGTGTGCGTGTGGCATTTTGTGGGAGTGGGGGTAATTATTGTGGGGGAGATTGAGGGAGTGGGATTGAATGAAAGGGGGTAATTAAGTGATAGCAGAGAGAAGGGGTGGAAGACAGAGGTAGAGGGATGGGGGAGTGAGAGAAATACACGTGGAGAGGTGAAAATAGAGGAAGTGGCTCACGAGGGTATGAACAGTGGGTGCTCACAAGGCCGTCGACACGTGGGGAGGCCCCTGAACTCTAGTCCTGGGCCCAATGAAATCTGACAGAGGCCCTGTATAGATGGATTGTAATGTAAAAATTTCCCAAAAAACTTTGCACCCCCTCAAGTCTGCTATTTACTGTGGTATCATGGAGATGTTACGTGCTCTATTCACTACAAACTCCTCCCTCCTGGCGCACACCCAATATCATCATACAACCTGGACTACTCAAAAGCCTTGCACTATCTACTGAATGTTGGTGGAGAACTCTGAAAACCTCCACACCAACCACCGCTCACTCTAATGGCAAACACCACAAATTTACAACTTGCAAACAACTACTCAAATTTATATTTATACTGTTTCTCTCTTTAGCAGGTTATATTGAACTTAACCCAGGCCCTCCCTTTTCAACTCTGTCCCATACCCCAGAGAATACCCCTTTCAAATTCCAAAAAGGGCTATCTGTCGCGCATATAAATATCCGGAGCCTGCTGCCCAAACTGGATGAACTAAGGGCATGGTGCGTTAAACACAAACCCAAAGCCATCGTTCTCACAGAAACATGGCTAACTCCTAAAACCCTCAATGCAAATATCGCAATTCTGGGATACTCCATTTCTTGGAAAGATAGGTCAAAGAGAGGAGGAGGGGTGCTATTTTATATTGAAGACACCTCACAATTTAGCTGCTAAAGTGCCCCCCAAGCCCACCGTCTTTTGAAATCCTAGATGGCAAAATCTGCCCCCCCCTAAAGCCCCACTACTTTTGGCACTACTGGCATCACTCAGTTTCTTGGCTCAATATCCTCTCAATGGAATGCGTGAGCTGTTGGTTCTTGGGGATTTCAACTACAACTGGATTGACCCTAAAAACAACAAAATCCAGACACAACTCAAGTCACTAAACCTAACCCAACTAATTTCCCAACCCACACGCACAAACCTAAAATCTCACAACCATTCCTTGCTAGATTGGATTCTATCCTTAAGTCCCAACAGAATCCAATCCTCTGGCATCCTACCTGACATTTTCAGTGACCATGCAATAGTGTACTGTGTAAGGAAAATCAGACCACCCTAATCAAGCCCTAAAGTTCTTCTCACAAGAACATTTAGAAATGTTAGCCCACAGCAGTTTCTGGCTGATCTTATCAACTGCCTTTTGTACAGAATCGACATAATACCTGACCCAGATTCTGTGCTTGATTATTTCGAATCAGAGTTCTTAAAACTCTGTGATACCCATGCACACTATGCCGAATAAGAGAACGGGGCCCACCTTCTGTGGGTTACAACTGACCTTATAGCGCTCTACCATTTCAGGGATGCCTTGTGGAAAAGGTACAAAGTAACTGGCACTACCAAGGAGCTTAACTACAGATGTGTGCAGAATACTTGCACAAGGCAAACAAGACAAGCAAAAGCCCAATACAGCACTGACAATCTTCACCAGAATACATCAAATCCAGGCAACTTCTGGAAAGTCATCAACAATATATTCCAGCAATCAACAACCAAGTCATATCACTAAGGATGATATTTCTCTGACAAATCCCACTGACATTGCAAATGCATTCATTGAATATTTTATGGGGTGTGCTACTTCCCTATTAGCAAAACATATCTTGAACCGCAAACATGAAGCTCAATCTAGGAGATCACCTATAGACCCATCCTCTCCCAACACTGCCCAAAATTTTCAATTTGTCCCAGTATCTGGAGAGGAGATTACACAAGTGCTCCTCAAATTAAAACTAAGCAGCCAATGTGGACCTGACCTTCTGCAATCTAAGTTCCTACTACTTGGTACGCCAGCCATTGCCAAAGCGCTTGCTTCCCTATTCAACTCTGTCTGTCTGCAGGTCATATCCCTATGACCTGGAAAACTGCCAGAGTTATCCCAATCTCCAAAAATGGGGACAAAAACACTGTCTCAAACTACAGGCCAATCTCACTTCTCCCAATACTAGCCAAAGTCATGGAGAAATGCGTTCACTCCCAATTAAGCGATTACTATACCAAGACAATTTTCCCAGCCAATTACAATCTGGCTTTCATCCTGAACACTCCACAGTAACTACTCTGTTAAAAGTTTGCAATGAAATCCAGTGTGAAATAAAACTGGGACAACTTACTGGTGCAATATTCCTAGATTTTGCAAAGGCTTTTGATACTGTTGATCTTGCTAAACAAACTCCAGAGCTCTGGAATAGGGGGACACGCTTTAAACTGGTTTCATTCCTACCTATCGGGTAGATCCCAATATGTGTCATCTCGGGTTCTAACTCCAACCCCTTGGATATCACCTGCAGTGTCCCACAAGGCTCTGTGACGGGCCCCTATGCTTTTCAGTCTTTATCAATGATCTACCCACAGCTTGCAAGGGAGCTTCAATATACATGTATGCAGATGACACAATGTTATATGCACACAGTCCTAGCATGTCTGACCTTGAACACATACTTCAATCTGATTTTTTGAGACTTGAGACCTGGATTTCCTAAACAAAATCTTTTTAAACACTGACAAAACTGTAACAATGGTATTCGGGACCAAGGCTACATTTCTAAAGCTGCCAATGATGGAGCTGCGGACTAGAACCAAATCCAATACCATCCTAGCCATTGTCTCTAGTTTCAAATATCTGGGCATATGGTTTGACTCCCACTTAACATTTGGGTTGTGCATTGATACACTGACATCCAAAACCTATGCCAAACTAGGTGTACTTTACAGGAACAAATCATCCCTAAGCCTGTTGGTCAGAAAGCACATTGCACAGCAGATGCTAATACCAATTTTAGACTATGGGAATGTATATGTCACAGCACCCCAAATTCACCTTAGCAAACTTGACACCCTTTACAATTTAATATGCTGCTTTGTCCTCCAATGTAAATACAACGCACATCACTACGAAATGCTCAAAGAAATATATTGATTCTTTGAAATGCTCAAAGAACTAGAGATGCTCAAAGAACTAAAACTGAATCACTTGAGTCTCGGCGCAATTTTCATCTCTCCTGTCACCTTCAAATACTTCTTGGGCAAGCTACCCCTGTATCTGAACAAGCTCCTCACCCCTACCACACGCAGCACTTATCACCTGAGATCTGACTCCAAGGGACTTTTATTGGTCCTAAGGTTCAACAAAGTATCCGGCCACTCCTCCTTCTCTTACCGTGCACCCCACAACTGGAACAATCTACCGGAGACTCTCACAGCCGCCACCATTCTATGTTCTTTCAAAACTAAACCTGTCTCACATTTTAATCTGGTCTGTAACTGTTACATATGCCTATAATATATATTATCTTTAACTGTTATGCAATGTCTTGTATATAATGTATAACCATATTCACATAATATATCCACATATTTGTAACCATGTATCTATCATCATAACTCTGTGCCCAGGACATACTTGAAAATGAGAGGTAACTCTCACTGTATTACTTCCTGGTAACACATTTTATGAATAAATAAATATGAATTTCTGGTTGCAACCCTGTTGTGTATAGTGTGGATGCAGTGGGGTGTAGTGTGTGTGTGTGGTGGTAAAGGGGAGCAGTATTGTGTGTGTATTCTGTGGTGGAGGGTATTGTGTGAGTATGTGTATTGTATGGTGTGGGTAGTGTGTGTGTATTGTGAGCACTTTTCAAAGGTGGTGCAAAGACAAACAATCAAATCATTGTGGATACAAGCTGGTGCTTATAAGAAGGCTGAATAAATAAGACATATTTCACCTTTATGACAATATCCCACTTGTAATACTACTGGTATTAAAACATTTCACTGGATGAAGTAGTTCCATTGCTTCTCATGC
This sequence comes from Ascaphus truei, assembly GCF_040206685.1. Lineage (NCBI taxonomy): Eukaryota > Metazoa > Chordata > Amphibia > Anura > Ascaphidae > Ascaphus > Ascaphus truei. The sequence goes on along the minus strand of NC_134490.1, from coordinate 11,589,084 downwards.
AAATGGTTGGTTGATGAATGTTGTGATTTGCAACAGAGCTGCCTAGTTTTGCTGCAGGGGAACTTTGACAAACAGTCCCCTGGGTCACCATTTAGCCTAATTACTCCGACCTTTTGGCCTTGGGCTAAAGAGTCTCTTAACAGCATTGAGATGCTGCCCTGTCTCACCTTGAGTTGGCTTATAGAACCAGGCTGCCATTGTGCATCGTATATCCAAATGCCGGTTTGCTTTCTGAATAGCTCAGAAGAAAAGTGGAATAAGGTGTGGTTGAACTGTTCTATAAAAATCTTATTTAAACGCCCCTGCTCAATATGCTAGGAAGCTGCTTCTCCGTGTGAGGGAAATGCTGAGCTCCAATAAATGAGAGGAACTGAGAGCTTCCCTGACACAGAGAAGCGGCTTCTCAGAATATTGAACAGGGAGCGAAGAATCCACTCCACGTAGTCATTTGTTGAGTGACAGAAAACGATGAGTCAGCTGACGTTTGATGTGACCCACTATAATTCCCAATTCACGGTTCGACTTTAACTGGACAATTTTCTCCCACGCCGTTCTTTTCAAGTGAAAGGAAAAAAAGAACGTGGCCGTTTTTAATCGCAACTTGATTTGAACCTTGTCCGAGAGTAAATAAGTAAGTTGACATTAGAGTTGGTTACTGCCATTAACCTTTCTATGCAAAAACAATAGTAAAAACAATGTGGGGTATTGTTTTTTTTTTTTATTTCAAGACATTCAAAATGAAAACAACCCTGGTAACTTCAAATATATGACCGCTGTTAATCACAGTTAGTAGACAATTGTTAGTCTTTCTTAAAAAGGTCACCTTTAAAGCTGCAGACCAAGCAATATCCTACAGGTGTGTGTGTGTGTGTGTTTTATTTTAAATAAATCAGTTTTGTACTATGAGAAAATACTTGTAATATTGTTTTTTTTTTTTAAACAACTCTGAATGACATTTTTTATGTATTATAATGAAACAAGTCTTTGTTGTTTCTATAGCAACCATTTACAAAGTCACAGATGCTGAGTCAATACTCCGCTGCAGCCATTTAGTGAAGACGGCAGCTTGGACTGCTGCTTTAAAGGGGAAAGTTGCCCTTTTCAGTGTTCTGTAAAGCACGTTTTTACGCCCGTTCTGCTGAAAATCAAATCATTGTTTTCTATTTACTTTGCTCCTAGGTGTAACTTTAAAGGGCGCAGTTCCATTTACTCAATTAACATATTTCATTCAAATGACCTATAATAATTGATTTATTACTTTAGGTTGTTTGTCATCCTGATCTCATGAAATCCTCCACTAGTTTTCTGTTGTGGAGAAATAATAATTGTTGCAATTGTCTGAAACCCTGAGAGTGCAACATAACATCACACATTGTTACTTGGAATCTAGCATTAGAGACAGTGCAGCATTGCAAAATAAAAGTTTGCAAATATACTTTGGAGAGGAAATAGGAGCACTATTACAGGAAATCCCTTTCCCTTCCCAAAGTGCCCAATACTTATAGTTTTATACACAGCGGAAATAATTAATTGAACAGGAACGGAAGACAGCTGTATTTCTTGCTGATGTTACATACACTTGCAATTGTAGAACTAGTGACTGTATAATAATGGTTTAATAGCGATGTATTGGTTACCCACAAGTTGCCAGAGAGGCCTGCAAAGAATCACTTCCCTCCAGTAACAAAGGGGTTAAAAACAATAGCACAGAAGGAAACAAGACTTAAATGTCAAAGACCACTCACGCTAATATTCAGGCGTGGACACAATACCCATGGAAGGGGTTAAAGAAACAATTCAAGTGCGCCTTTTTTCTGCAATATTTTTTTTTCATCGGAGGATTGAAGCAGGGGGACCCTGGGGCTGAGCCATATTTATTTCAGCTCCGGGGAACCCCTATTTCTGAAGATACAGACCTCCGTAGGGGATGCCGGTAGCCGCTTTGCTAGGCTAGCAAGGATCACGTAATGGCCGCTTTTCAAAGCTCCCGCGCCTTGCGGGCCAATGGGAAGCCGTGATGTCATTAGGTTTAACTTCCTGTTGGCAGGGTCGGATTAATGGACAATCTAGCCAGGCACTTGCCACGAGCACCGCACCTCGCCGCTTGACGTTTCATCGCACGCGCTCCGACCCCAGCGCCGTCTTTACCTCTCCGAGTCCTGCACACCCTCGTCATTGTCGCATCACAGTGGTGGCATGCACAGGACACAGAGCGGCGGCTGCATGGGACATGACAAGGATGCCCGACCACCCGGGACAGGGCGCATGCTCCAACCTTGGAGCTATCTTTAAATGTCTGAGGCCTGGCTGCGCGCCCTCGTCAATGTCCCTTGCGACTGTCCTGAGTCCCGCGCGCGCCATCTTTAAATGTCTCTTGACATTGACGAGGGTGTGCAGGACTCGAATATTTTAAAATATGGGGTCAGAGTGCACGCGACAAAATGGCAAGCGCCGCGTCCCGTTGTCATATAAATGCGTCGTCATGTGACGCTGCAACGCTGCAGAAGGAGGGCGCCACATTTTTAGTCTGCCCGGGACGCAATAATACCTGCCTATTGGCCTGCATAACGTGGGAGAATTAAACTTTGACTTGATACAGGCACCCCGTTTGGAGGTCTGTATCTCGGGAAGCAGGGGGTCCCCGGAGCTGAAATTAATGGGTTTCAGATTTGAAGACCCCCTGCTTCAATCCCATGTTAAAAAAAAATAAGAAAATAAAAAACAGCTTGGCTTGCTCCTCCTAAAACAAGGATTACATGATTTTTCTGAAGGGAAGAGGACTGTTTTTTACAGGTTGTTAAGCAGTTAGCCCCTCGTATTAGCGAGCTTTATATATAACTAGCTGATATACCCGGCGTTGCCCGTGATGTAATGTTCTGCCTCCCCCATCCTCCCTCTCAACTCCCTTCCCCCCCTCTTCACAGCTGTTCAGGCTTCCCCCCTTCTCTCCTGACTCCCTCCCCCCCCTCTCTCCTGACTCTCTCTCTCCCTCCCCTCTCTCCTGACTCCCTGTCCCCCCCCTCTCTCCTGACTCCCTCTTTCCCCCCCTTCTCTCCTGACTCCCTCTCTCCCCCTCTCTCCTGACTCTCTCCCCCACCCTCTCTCCTTACTCCCTCCCCCCCTCTCTCCTGACTAACTCCCCCCCCCCTCTCTCCTGACTGAATACCACCCCCCGCCTGTCCGCTGTGCGCCGCCATCTTATCGGGGGCAGCTGCTGGAGGAAGGGGGTCCTTCCGGAGGCTGCCTGCCCACTGCCTGTCCCCCCGCCGGGGAGAGAGGGAAGTGAGCGTTGGCGGCTGGGGCAGGAGGGCCGTGCCGCGCTCCCCCTCCGTCCGGGAGCCGGTGGAGGGGAGGGAGAGAGAGAGGGAGAGGGAGGGAGAGAGAGAGAGAGAGTGACGTCATAGAGCCGGGTGACGTCATAGAACCACCAATCTGATTGGCCAGAGGCTGAGGACCAATCAGATTCACCGCAGCTAGTACCAACCTTTCGATTTTATATATTAAGATTGACCTTCTTAATGTACATTGTCTGTTTTACTACGATTAGGAAGTTAGGAACCGCCTGTCAACTAAGGAAAACTGACCACAACGCACTCATAGAATCATGGACAAAATAAATTTTATATATATATATATATATATATATATATATATATATATATATATATATATATATATATATATATATATATATATATATACATTAATATATTACTATTAAAATCAGATGGCTGGTAATAATACATATATATATATATTTTTTTTCTTGAGAAAGATCCTGAAATAGGACAAAAACTTTGATGTAGATAATAAATCTTTTCACCTTTTATAAGCTCCTGACAGAGCCTGATTTTATATATATATACACACACACACAGTGGCGTAACTTTAGTGCAAGGGGCTTCTGGGCATTTCACTTACCTGCCAGCCCTCCTCCTCGTGATGTTGCTGCATCATGTGACTGCCCGTTGTCATGGCAACATGTCACCATGATGACACAGCGTCACATGACACCGTGTCATCGATGGAAGAGGGCTGCTCTCTTACAGAGGCCCCACTCTCTCCCCTGCCAATCAGTTTCATTGCTGTGGGGAAGAGTACGCAGTCTCTGTAACCGCTTGGGGGGTACATCAATAGTTTGCCAAGAGCGCCGCACCTCGCCGCTTGACGTTTCATCGCGTGCGCTCCGACCCCAGCGCCATCTTTACCTCTCCGAGCCCTGCACACCCTCGTCATTGTCGCATCACAGTGGTGGGCATGCACTGTGTTCCCCCCTCAAAGCTAGGGCCCCACGAGAAGTGCCCTGGTGGTAGTTACACTATATTTTCTTATATTTCTCTATCCCACTTTCAGTGGTATCATTTATTTCATTTTATATGTCCTATTTTTATTAAGTCTCAATATATTTTTATACTTATAGGAGTGTGCGCTCATCTTTTTTGGTTTGTTTACATGTATTCTAAGAATTGGTTATTCCTTGATGAGCAGCCTTTCCCTATTAGTATAATTTCATCACCCACTCCACCATAGCCCTAACATTAGTCATTTTCCTTCTTTCATATTTTCATATATTTATCATATTTGTGCACTAATTATTTATTGTATTAGTATATTGTTTGTGCGCTGGTCTTGTTTTGTCTCTCCCTCTATATATATATCATCATCATCTTCAGGATTTGTCGATCCGCTCATGGATGAAGGCCTCCTAAATGATCTTCCAAATACTGGGGTAGGAGGCCTCTCCTTCTCCACATTATCTAAACAACTGTCCTAATTTTACACTCCATCTTACTTTTGGTTATCGTCTTGGTGATTGATTTCCCTAGGATTCCAGTTGAGTACCATCTTTCTCCAACGATGGTCATTTCTTCTTGCGATGTGTCCAGCCCACCACCATTTTCATTTCTTCATCCTTGAGATGATGTCACAGACTTTTGATTGGTTTCGCACCCATTTATTATTTCTCCTGTCTCTACGGGTAATATACCCAGCATGCATCTCTCCGTACTTCTTTGAGTTTTCTGAAGCTTTTAAATTATCTTCGCCTTTAGGGTCCAAGTTTCACTTCCATATGTGAGCATGGGCAGAATATACCGACTGAAAACTTTCCTCTTAAGGCACTGTGGAAGGTTCCCATGGAAGATTGTCTTGTATCTTCCCAAGGCGCTCCATCCCATCTTCATTCACCTATTAATTTCATTCAAAAGGTTCCCAACCATTGTTATTTGCTAGCCAAGGCTGACATCGATTTTGACTTATAGTTCTAATCCATCTATTTTGATCTTTTGTGGAGTTGACACATTTGTTGAACATCACGTTGGTCTTGTTTTCCCATCTTATTTGCGAGTTTTCTGATTCATTGCTGGTGTTCTGCAAATCATTATATTCACTGTTAATTTTGATTCTTCGTTTCTTCCCAATTCAATGTTTTGAACAATCCTTCAACTGTTGCTGTGAAAGGCTTTGGTGATCTGGTGCCCCCCTGTTGCACAGCCTTCCCAATCCTTATCTTGCTCGTATCTTCATGCAATCTAACGGTTGATGTGGCATTTTTTCGTAAATGTTCCATATAATATCAGTGTACAATTCATCAACATTTAGACTTCCTAATGTGCCTGAGCTGTATTTGACAGAATGAAATGCGTTTTCGTTATTTCGTTATCTACAATTCTTAAAATGAGTTTGTGTTCAATACTTCGGGAAATCACTGCATGTTCGACTTGGACGTGGTCCATTGTGTTATATCCGCTGCAAACCCTCACTTGTTTTCTAGGATGGGCGAAGTCCAGGGTCTTTTCCATCCGATTAGTTTGTATTTTGGAAAAACCTTGTAAGTGATTGGAAGCAGATTCATTGGCCTGTAGTTCTTGAGGTCTTCTTGGTCTCTTTTCCTGTGGGTGAGGTATGACACTGCTCCACTATTCTGGAATGTTGCTAGTGTTCGAGTAACATTTACTAAGATAAGGATATTAATTTCTACTTGTATTTTAGTAGTGCTGTGTTATTATATACATCCATGGCAGTCAAAAGCTTATAGGGCTCCATGATAAAATGTATTTATTTATTTATAAAAATGTTTTACCAGGAAGTAATACATTGAGAGTTACCGCTCATTTTCAAATATGTCCTGGGCACAGAGTTATAATGACAAATACATGGATACAAATACATAGTTACTTTAAGTGAAAAGGGTTATACATTATATACAAGACATTGAATGCGCAGTTAAAGATAATATATATTATAGGCGTATATAACAGTTGCAGACCAGATTAAAATTTGAGACAGCTTTAGTTTTGAAAGAATGTAGACTAAAATAGATTGGAAGCAAAATGTGACATTGTGTGCTCATTTGCATGTCATTACCCAGAATCCTTGGCTGCCATGGAATCATTGTATGCTAAGAGAGACCTGTCTTGAGACCTGTAAATGTGCTCACGTGATATTTTTATTTGCAATACACATCCAGTAACTAGAAACCATTAACCGCTAATAGAATTGGCATTGATATCATTATACAGGTAAAGGAAGTTATTCTCTAAAATCTCCTTGCTGTAAATATGGTACACAAAAAAAAGAAAAGCGTGCCCCGGATATATGTACCGTTTGCCTGGCAGTGAAGGGGTTAGCGCCCATGCAGAGGGAGGCGCTGGTTTGCCTCTTTGGAGTTACAATGTTGCAGCGCTGTGTGACATCACCAGCTTGGGCCCGCGCAAACGCGCGTGCGTGTCCCAGGCCCGCGTTCCATCGTGCGTCGCGCGCCTGGCGGAGCTGTGCAGTGATTGCAGGGAGCGTGCGCACCGGGTGCGGGGAGGTCTGGAGAGCTCTGGAGAGGGTGCGACGCAAAACCGGGAGGAAAGGGACACAGGGCAGCGGCGGATTTATCGGTACTCGGAGTGAAGCCTCGGAAAATGCTGTTCCGGGAGGGCGGGTGAGTGTGCAGCCGAAGGTGTGCGGGTCACTCGGGGAGCTGTGAGTGCAGCTGGAGAGATGTTTGTGTGTGTACATGCAAGATGTGTGTGAGTGCGCACGGTGTGAGTGTGTGCACACTGTCTGAGTGAAAGGTGTGTGTGCACTGTGAGTGAAAGGTGTGTGTGTCCACTGTGTGAGTTTTTTGTTGTGGAAGTGTGTTTGTGTGTGTATCTGGCTGTGTTGGTGGAGGGGTGACAGTGTAACTGACATTGCCTTTGCATTACTCTGTTATTGTGTAGCTAAAGTACTGCTTACACCAATAGAAATAAGCTCATGCTGCCTTGTTGCCCTGATCCGTTCCAGTATTTTGCAGGCCTGTTTTGCACACTTTGTAGTAACTGACATTCCTTGTTTCTTTTGGTCTGTTGTGTGTGTGTGGCTTTGTTGTGCCTACCCATTTCTTAATGTGTTGTCAGGCTGGGATTGTTCTGTTGTGGAAAACTGAGGTTTGTGTGACACTTTGTGCTACATGTGGAATGTGTTATGTTTTCAGTTACTTGTGTTGCTGTTTCCTTAGCATTTTGTGCAGATAATGTTTCTCCTGCTTTTGTTGTGCTTGTCCCTTCTGGTATTTTTTTCATTGCCTCTGCTTTATCTTGTTGTAGCTGCTGCCCTGGAGTCTTACAGATTTTTGATATCTAGTTGATTTGCATTGTTGTGTGCTTTCTGGCGCCTGTGTTTTGGTTTGTGACATGGCCATTGCTGGGCAAGGGTATATTGGGAAGATGGCTTTCCAGGCGAGCGAGGCTATGTTGCAGTTTGGTCAGTGTTTGTATTTAGTGAGATGGCTTTACAACTAAACTGTTTAAGTGGGTGACGGATAATAGATTTCTGTATACAGAATAGATTTCTGTACGCCAAGGGTGTGCAACTCCAATGCTCAAGGGCTGCCAACTGGTCATATCCTTGCTTCAGCACAGGTGGCTCAATCACTGAGCTGAGGCAGGGATATCCTGAAAACCTGACCTGTTGGTGGCCCTTGAGGACTGGATTTGCCCACACCTGGCGTACATACCGTAGCAGTGTACAATCAACATGCGCCGAAATCCCTGCCCGACAAACTTACAAACTGTGATTTTATCAAGGCCATTCTCTCTGCTTATGTTGCTTAAGATTTCATAACTATTACTATTGTTTGATTTTTTCCTTTATTAACCCCTTTGTTTGTCTTTGAACCTGTTCATGAAATGTAAAACTGTACTTTGTGTGCATTACAAAAATTGAAACATTCTACACTTGAGTAGACTGGTACAAAAGTTAATAGTTAATTACAAAAGATTGAAGTCGGGTCATGAACATCTCGGTCCCCACATGGACCTTCTGCAAGATCTTACATTTTTACTTCATTTGCTATAACGACAGATGTCTGGATCTGTGAGCGCCCCTGGCAAGAATAACTGAGTTACTTTAAGAATTGTGAGTGTTCCTTTCAATACATTGTGATCTAAATGTGTGTGTAAATGCACACTTCTTGCAGAGGTTTGTGATAAAATTCAAGGAGTAACATACTGTACTTTGACTGCTTTTATATTTCACTTCCTTTGTTTTGTAGGAACAGATTTTATTATGTGCATGATGTTCACTTCAAATTGACATTACAATTATTAATCACAAATACCATTACTTGTGTCTACCTATGATAATCCACCAGTATCTATGGAATATAGTAGTTTTGGTTGCTGGAATGACATTGCAGAAGTAGGCTGAGTTGTGAGTGTCATTGACCCTGAATTGGGAGTCAGATTTCTTTTTTTTTTAAAGTTTAATTTATACCTGTACTATTTTTTTTTAATTTAATATTTAAACGTGACATCTGATCTGTTGAAGCATTTAAGACACTTCTTGTTTCTATTGCAAATAGTATACTTCAAATGATTACAGAAGAATCCTAATTTTTTGCAAGTTTTCCCCATTTGTGAATCGTATTTGTCATCTTTATTCATGAAACTAGAATACTGGAATTTTTTGATAATGGTAAAACCTAGGTTGAATGTGAAATTGTTAGCTGTGAGAGTAAGGCTTGTAATATAGTGCGCACTGGTGCGTGTGTGCGCATGGCGTTGGGCGTGCACGCTGCACGGGCATTTCTTTTGTAGAGGGTAAGCGGTGATGCGCACGGAGGTGCGTGGCTATGACTCACAGCGCTAGGCCGTTCTGTGATTAGTTCAAAGTGTTACGTGGCGCGGCGGCAGCGCGAAAATACAATTATCTTGTACTTTCTCTGGTCTGCCGCACCACCGCTCACGGCCGTGCGTGCGCGTCTTGACTGTATCAACGTCAGCCTCCCACAGTCAATTGTAATTGATGCGCACGGTAGCGCGACAGCGCGCTCTATATTACAGGCCTAAGTGCTTCACCCCCAAAGTTTTGAATGTGCAGGCTGCAGGATGGAAATTTATAAATGGTTTTGAATCAGTGACCCCTTCGGAGTACTGACATGTCACAATGTAAAGCAATGCATATTATGACTGCAGGGTTCCAATCAATGCAAGGGTTTCCTAACAGGGAACAGAAAACCAAAAACATGTGCAAATAATCGTATTGAAGGAAGAGGAGATTGTGCTCTCTTTCAAATTTAGGGCCTCGTCAACATCATTAATTTGTGGTAAACTGGACTACACAACTTTTTAATTTGTTGAGGATTAAACAGTAGTGATGAAGGACACCTACCTACTATTGTGTTTTTTTTTTTTAAACACTGGGAATTGAAAAGGCACCATTCAACAACAGAGCATATTTTCCATTTGAACGTGCTGGCCGCTCGCTCTTGAACTTGTTCTATTGCTTCCTTAAAGTGCACCATTAGTGGGTACCACAGATTGCCATAATGCATACAATGTTGGTTGTTTGCAATGAATGTTTTTTTTTTGTTTTGGGAACCTTTTAAGTATGAGATATCCTTAGGCTGCGCTTATAGTGCCGGCGACGGAGATGTTGCGTCAAAACAAATGCATTGCCGCCATCGCGTGTGCTTATAGTAAGTGCCACAGAGCGACGGCTTGGTCGCGATCGCTGGAAGTCATCTCAATTTGATTTTTCCAGTGACCGCAGTCTGACATCACCGTCGCCGGCACTATAAGCGTAGCCTAATACAGTGCTCCATTTTCCGTTGGGATATTTGGTCGTGGCCGTTTCACAGGGACCAAATGGCAGCCACTGCCTCGTCACAGACGTACGGACCCTCCTCTGCCAGAATCCCCGTCACCACCCGCTTCTATGGTAAGTTTTATAACTGTTTAGGTTAGGGGCTTAATTTAAGGATTTTTGCAGATAGGCTAGGGGGTTAATTGAATGGGTCTTCGTGGTTAGGGTAGGGGGTTTCAAGGTAGGGCATTAGGGTAGCAGGTTTAGGCACTTAAAATTAGCGGTAGGTTCCGGAGGCGGGGTGAGTCGTGGCAAAGCATCGGCGGCCATATGGTCATTTATAAAAAAAATGTTTTCACCAGGAAGTAATACTTTCAGTTAAATCTCGTTTTCAAGTATGTCCTGGGCACAGAGGTGAAACGACCACAACCAAATGTCCTAGACTGTGTTTCAAAGGCCTTAGTGACCTAATGGAGTTGACTTGTGCTTGGTCATCATCATACGTGAGAATTCAAGATAATTCTGAGAATGTGAGAATTCAAGATGTGCTGAATTGTGCGAGACCTGTCTTTTTTTGTTCTTTCTTTTCGTGTGTTCTGAGCATTTTGTGCTAACTTCCAAAAGCTCATGAACAGCAATAAATTAGATAGTTTTTAAATTGTCCAATAAAAGGTTTCATAAATCTGCAGGTATCTATCTTTCCCTAAAATTTGAATTGCACTATGAAATGGTGTGTGTGTGTGTGTGTTTGCTAAAACACCATCATAACAATAAAGGCTTCATGCTTTTGGAACTGAACAAGCAATCAACACACTAGAATGAGTGGACTATGAAGGAACATATGTACTGTACAATACTGCACTGTTTTTGTACACTTATGTATTTGAACACCATTCTATATTGATTTTAATTTTGCTGTATTGAGTAGATGATGCAGATTTGTGTTTTTAAATACGGCCGGACCAGCCCACTCAGCCTTCCCCTTGAAGGCACACATTCACTAAATGACTTTTGCATTAGTTCATTTTAACACCCATTCAAATGAATGGGAGTTAATGCAGCTTTTTATTCAAAATCCTATGGGTTTTACTTTTAAACAGATCAGTTATGTAGTATTAAATAATACTGCACCCCCTCTCTTCCCCACTCCCCTTTTTAGTATATTAATCTTCCTTAGGAAGGCACATCACTTCCTCTTTTCGGCCCTATTGTTTGCCCTCGGAAGCGGGATCTTTGCCGATTGATCACGGAAATAATTGTGTGAGGGTCAAGCTTTATGAAATGTATATGGTGACCTATTTACAATCCCACTGGGACTTCCCCTACAGTGCACAGTGTTTAATTGTTCCATGGAATGCTGTTGATAGAAATGTTGTGTGTAGGTATTGTTTCAGTATTTCATGCCGTTTTAACAGCTGTTATTAATTCATCACATGCAGAAAGCATATTCATTCTACAGACAGGAGTTGCCAGTGTGCAATTTTCTACATTTAAAAAAATTTACACTTTATTTTTGAGCAACTAACATTGAATGACTGAGCCATAGCCAGGGGTGGACAAAAATATACAACATGTAAGGGCTAGTTGGGATTGTTGGGCGCCACACACTTCCACACTCACTGGCGCATACACACTCGCTGACGCGTGCGCACACTCACTGCCCAGGCGCCTGCGTTTTTTCCATCCCGGGCCATAACTGAAATTGTCACAATTTTCTAATCTGGATTAAATGATACGGTCCTGGAAGCAAGTTTTAATTGTGTGAAAAAAAAACTATTTCACATGGGAGAATATGTTGGGAAATGTTTTTAGTTTGTCTGACATGAGGAGTGGCTCTTGTGCTGGCGTGGGTAGTCCGGTGCTGGCGTGGGTAGTCCGGTGATGAAGTAGGAGTCATCTTGTGCCTGGCAAAGTGGCACGAGGTGGGTGGACTGCCTCACACATATATTTAATGGGAAAACATGCGTGTGCACTATCAATAAATGATGATGGCATTTGTAATGTCAACGGTGTAATGGGATTTCAAACCTTGGTAAAATAGAATGACATTATTTGAATTAAAAACCTAGACTTTTATCATTGTTTCCTTTAATTTTGTCATAAAGAGTTTTTGTGGTTTTTGAAACATATTCTTGTTGGTATATAAAAAGGTATTACATCCCACTGAAGGAAATTTTTTTTTTCCTTTTCGTGAAGCTACTAGAATCATGTGATATAACAATACAAAATACATGCCATCTTCTATGCCAGGGGAACGCAAACTTTTTTCCGTACATCCCCCTGTCGGCAGTTCCCCTCTCTCCGCCCCCCCTTCCTCTTACCTTTGCTCCGGCGGCTTCTTGCAGACGTCACCGCTCCCCTGGCACTTAATTTAAGTGCCTTCAGGAAGCGCGCGAGGGCCTCTGTAAACCCCGCGCCCCCTGCAGAGTGTTTTGCGCGCCCCCCAGTTTGCACACCGCTGTTCTACGTAAAGCTTCAAGTCTAAACCCAGTAGGCTGGTCCATAATGAGTTGCATTTAACACCCACTCACAGTGCCTTACGTTTTAGTTAGGATGAGGTATAATAATAGCATGTTCTTGTATAGCGCTGCTAGTTTTACGTAGCACTTTACAGAGACATTTTGCAGACACAGGTCCCTGCCCTGTGGAGCTTACAATCTATGTTTTTGGTGCCTGAGGCACAGGGAGATAAAGTGACTTGTCCAAGGTCACACGGTGCTGACATCGGGTATTGAATGAACCAGGCTCCCCTGCTCAAACTCGGTGCCAGTCAGTGTCTTTACTCACTGAGCCACTCCTCAGATGAATGGTGTGTGTGAGGGAGGAAGAGTAATGCAGCAAAGGTGAAAGATTTCAAGAATTTCTGAATGGTATACTGCCTTTTCTTTTAGTCGCCTAGATAACATAAGCATAAGATAAGATAACCTTTTTAACCCCTTGATTTTCAGAGGTTCATGTGCATAGTTAATGACAGATATTTTTCTATGTATTCAGTGGCTAAAAAGTGCTTTTTCTTCACGATCCCTGAATGAACTTGGTACTAAGGGAGAAGAACTTTAATTATACTCCAAAGCTGAATAATGCCAATATTTTAAAGTAGACAAAACTCTACTTACAAGGTCAGTGAGTGAATAATTAGTCCCTTGGTTCCCTCCACTAGCTAATTTGAAATACGATTAACTTTTCACATAGAAATCTTACCAGTTTGGTGGAATGTACATTTTTGTGTTCTGTCAAGTGCCAGTTTAACAGATCATAAAGTCACTTGGCAGGAATTGTAATAATAATTCTGTCCCTGACACCTGTAGTTACCACAAACACATGTTAAGATAAGCAGAGTAAAACATGTAGGTGCAGTCTGTCCTATATATTAAAATAATTATTTTTCGTTGTAATCAGAGTCTTTCTTTTTATCCACCAACCTATCTACATATGTCGGTTTTTGATCAAGGTTCTTTCCCCCTCAGCAGTAATAGTTGTATGAGGCCTGTGCAAAATATCTAAGAAAAAAATATCCTCCCCTCCGAAAAAAAAAAAAAAATACAGGTTACGTTTCCCGATAACTGGGCCCAATAAATGCCTTCTGTTTTAATAGTTGATGGTTTTGGTTTTGTAATAAAGCATCATTGGGTGATTACAGTGCTCAGAGTTCACATTTTTCCACCTTTCAAAAGCATAACTTTTTGTCTATCGAACATTATTTATTTTAACAAGCCTTTGAGGTTTAACATCTGTTTTTAATGTCACAGCAAATCTCTGTGTGTTTTATTCTGCACATGCAACAGTTTCCAATGATTGGGCCTCAATAGAATTATACTTGAGGTACTTGGTAGCCTTTCTGCTGTAGTCATTGACCCTGCATTGCTGGGGAGACCCTCCGGTCACTTTAGGGAGTAATAGGTCAAACATTCTTTCTTAAAATGCATGAGTCTGCTAGATTGCAATGTAATTAACTCAAATTAGAAAATCAAATTTTCTGTTCTTTTTATAGCACTTTTGTCTCCTTTGAAGTAGTAAAATGTGTGCAAGATTGAAGCCAGTTGTTCAAATACGATGCACTTACTATATATAATAATGTGTTTAATAATCTGACAACATTGTTGCAAGAATGTTTTGTAGCCATATGTTTAAATACAGATGTTATGTGCAGTTCCCCTACTCTATTGCCACATTTTTAGATGATGCAGTCATTGAACAATTACTATTTGTTTAAAAGTTATTAGGAGACCATAATGATTGCTACTTTTCTCTTCTTCCTGTCATGCTGTGTAACCCTTAATCATTGTTACGCAGGGTGCAGTAGAAAAAAAAAATCTGTGAACTGCTGTTTAGTCTTCTTACAGTAGGTGCCATCCTCTATCTCAGGGGTACCCAACTGCAGTCCTCAAGGGCCACCAACAGGTCAGGTTTTCATGATATCCATGCTTCATTCGTTAACTTTTGCCATCTGTGTTCAAGCAGGGATATCATGAAAACCGGACCAGTTGGTGGACCTTGAGGACTGGCGTTGCCTACCCCTGATCTATCTCATGTATGTTCATAGAGGATGGCACTTTATCCATAACAGTGTGTGTGTGTGCGTGTGTCTGCGTGCGTGTGTCTGCGTGCGTGCGTCTGCGTCTATATCTCACATAATAAAGCTGCTGGAGGATTTCACAATGCAGAAAGTTAATCTGATGAATGAGCCTAAGTAAAGGCAATTTGTAACTAGGGAAGAATTGCCTAGACATGGGGGCTCAACTTTTAAAAGAAGGCAGATGTCTTTGTTATGCCTAACCATGCACATTTAAAGTGTAAAATGAAGAAACCCTGCTTTTTCTCTCAAATTACTTTCAAACAACTGTGCATATTGGTGTAATGCCTAGCAAGATATAATGTTTGCAAATGTTTACTATGGGTTTTGTCTGTGATTATGAATGTTACCTTTATTCTGCAGGGTTTTCAAAGCCTCCATTTAATGGAATATGTTTGCAATTTGGTAAATTTAGTTTTTTTTTGTCTGGTTAGCCATTTTAGCAGTGGTTGGACGACTATCAAGATTGCACCATGGAAAATGATAGTTACCTCATGAAAGAATCAGGACTAATATTATGGACAAGTAAATGGGCAAACTAATTTTTGTTGTCTAAATGCATTGGTAGCCCATCATATATGATCACTTCATATAATCTTCACTTTTCTGCTTAAAATACTTCAACACCTATTGTATTTGCAATGAAATGGATGAACTCTTGATTAGAAACATATTTAATTTTTCAATGCTAAGCCTATAAAACTAATGGTTAAGAGGGAGATAAGACTGCTGCAATGATTCCAAAGTTTCATTTATTTAGGCTTATTCTTCCAGATTGTCTTGGTAAATTTATGATGGTGAATTTGAGTTTCAACAAAAACAATCTAAATCCATATTTTGAAGTCGTGGGAACAATGCTGGGTGATTTGACAGTGGTATGTATTATTGGGAATCAGATGAAAAAGAAACGTTATGGACCATTTGTTAAAGGAAATACAACGTTGACCATTTAAAAAGACAAACAGTATGTACAGTTGTCCAATTCCTAATCCATCACAATACTTTTGTGTACTATTTCCACTACAACACAACTCTGGAGAATATGCCTGCTTTGGGCTTCATTATTTGGTGTTGCATATCATTGGTTACATATATCTTGGTTATTTACACAAATTGACTCCACCTAAGTGTTCTGCAACTCCTTAGTTGTGAGTTACGTTTTAAAATGTCACAGGATAGAGTGTTACACAGCTAAGTGCTTTATATTTACTTCTACTCCATTCATTGCTCACTTGGGCTGCACCTTTCAAGCATGTGTGATGTGGGAGGAAACCTCTGTGTGGAATCCTGGAAGATTAACTAGCTGTGATAACATCTGGAAAAACAAGTTGGTTATAACAAATGCTCTGATGCATTTCTGTGTATGTCAGGGGTTCCCAGGAGCGTTGTAAACACGATACAAATGTTTCTTAGCCAAATGGTATCAACATTTCCTGTCCCAGACATCTTTAACTTGCATTTACTGTTATTCGAGATTGGAATCGACCTTTTGTATAGTAAAACCTTCCCTCACTTTCAATATGACCTGCATTTGGTCATTTAGCATTTGTTTCTAAGAGATAATGGGGAAGGACATGGTTGCAGACCTGTCGGAGACGGGAATGTGCTCACAAGTGATATTTTTTATTTACGGGAGACCCCTGCTTCAACTATATATGTATATGTAATGTAATTCGCAAAAAAAAAAATCCACCCCCTTGGATTGCCTCTTTAATGTAAGTTAAAAACAAGGAGAGTGCATTGTTGCACAGCAGTGCCAATGTGTGATATAAACATATGTTAGAGGCCAAATGACTATTAAAGCTGGCACCAGGGACTCCATAAAATAGCCCCTCCCTCGCCCTCCCCAAATCATTGAACCTGAAGTTAGAGTAATATTGTTTTATTGCTGTGCCACCAATTTAAACATTACGCAGATTATATTGAAAATAATTGCAGCTGGCACCATGTCGGTATGCTGGGTATGAGTGACTATAACTTTCCATTGTACAAAGAACCTGGCAGAATAGTCTCCAGTGCTGATTAATTTGCTGCTTATAGAGTATAGAATCCTTGACATCTGCAAAGTGTTTCATGCTGGGTGTTTTTCTGGAACAGGATATCTGACTGCACGTGGTTTCTGAAAGAGCACAGGAAATTTTATTCTGCCGCATGATGGTAATAACCCCATTAGATAATGTGTGTCTGTAACCGAAATGGACTGATATATTAATACTGCGTGTCCTAATGAGAAGAATGCGGACTTGAATGAAAAGTAAAATGCTTGCCAGAGCTCACAGTGAACAATTCCAAAGTAGTATGAAACTTCAGGTACCTTTTTTATTAGTTTAGTAATGGTCTGCTGGTTACAATCTGGGCACTGTAGGTAAGATAATCTTCGTCAGAAATTCCTGAAAGTTCTAAATCTCAGCTGACCCCACTTGATGCCATATAATACCCGCACTGTTAAACCTTCTGAAGAGAATGTTTGGTCACTCCCATCTAGTTAATTTAAATTCAGATGTTTTATCGATCATTATCTCACTGTGTAATAATGGCATTGTTAATGCTCTCCAAAAAAGACATAATGTTCTTTAGTTTAACTGTACGTTCTTTGACGTTAATATATACTAAAAACTGCAATTTTGCCCACAAATGTTTGTTTTATCTAATGAGAAATGTGTGCATATAATAAGCTGTTAGTCTGATGGTTACCACCTATAAAATGGGGGTGTCTTCTCAATATTTGGGGCAGAATCGCCTACCTTTGAAATTTTCACACAAACACAACATACGGGGATATACTTATTAATACCGTATATTTATTAAGTCTCCCAGCTGCAAAACTGGTGTAGATAACTGTCCCATATTTATTAATAGAAAGTAATTACAGTAATTGGTAAAAAGCATAGTATGTTCAGCTCCAGGGCCACTCTGGTTTCCGAGATACTTGCTGGTGTTGTTGACGGAGTTCTCCCAGGGAATTAAAATGACCGTCCAGTAGGAAACAGCAATGGATGGTGATGCCGCTTCCTTTAGGCCTGTGGGACGCTTGAGATTTGGGGCCATATTGGACATCTGAAAGGGGGAGGGGGAAATGGCAGTAACTACAGTGGTACATATCTATGGAACTGGGGGTCCCCTGAGCGCTGAAAATAATGTGGCTCAGTTCTGGAGGATCCCCGAGTTCCGTTGCTTTATTTTCAGGCGATACTGCTGCTTTAAATCGGTAGTACTTTTGGCTTTGATCTGGTACTGTTGTTACAGCCACAACACCTGGATAAGTGATCCCTCTCCCCCACCCCCCACACCCCTCTCCCGAATTGTCACATACCAGGAGAGGTGAGCCCCAAAAAAGTTACATTGGTTCACTCTCTAGCTTAGGAGTGGCCAACTCCAGTCCTCAAGGGCCACCAACAGGTCAGGCTTTACGAATATCCCTGCTTCAGCACAGGTGGCACAATCAGTGGCTTAGTCGACTGAACCACTGATTGAGCCACCTGTGCTGAAGCTGGGGTATCCCTAATACCTGACTATTGGTGGCCCATGAAGACTGGAAGTGGCCACCTCTACTCACTCTATCTACTAGTCTATTCTCCGCAATATCCAAATGGGAATGTTTTGCAGGAGAGAGAACACTACGATATAGACTGTGACTGTAAGGGTGACCTGCAAACTCTCCTCATATTACTATTGTTTTGTGGGTAAAGGCTGAAATATTTAGCAACACTCTGCATCACAACACACTTTGGTTTTTAGAGTTTGGATTTACATCACTTATCGTTGTGTTTCACTGATCTCTCCCCGCCCCCCCAGCAGATATTTATTTGATTTGTTTCCCAGGTTTAGGCTTGGAACACATCACATTTATTTATTCACAGCTTCTCGAAGAAGCAAGACAATTGTGTTCACAGTAGAAATGTAAAAAAAATGCATGTTTCTCTCTTTTTTTTTTGCCGTTTATTTCTGACTCCTTCATTCAGGAGGGCTCAACTCCAGCCCTCAATCTCCCTCCCCCCAACGGGATGGGTTTTCAGGATGTCCCAGCTTCAGCACAGGTGGCTCATCAATCAGGCTGTTGAAGACATAAGGCCTCGGGCATGGTCAGCGCTGAGGCGTGCTGGTGCTTACCACTGAGCCCCTACAGCCGCAATGAGAGCGGCTTTAGTAGGGACTCGCCTACGCTTCCGGAAGCGTAGGTCTTATACAAAATTTAGATTTGGCGTTCTCCGGAGCGCAGGGCCGGTCACGTGAGCGGTTCGCCCAATGAGGGCGAACCAGCTCCGTGACGTCACTGGCCCGCCCCTTCGACGCCCCCGGACAGCACGTGGTTTAAGGCCAGGGAAAGCACTCGCTTTCCCTCAGCCTCAGCACGCAATCAGGAACCATGGACGTAGCCTAAGCTACTTATTGAGCCACCTGTGCTGAAGCAGGGATACCCTGAAATCCTGTCCTGTTGGGGGGGGGGGGGGGGCTTCTTGAGGACTGGAGTTGAGCACCCAAGCCTCAGAGCCACAGTTGGATGGGAGACAGTGTGACTTTTTCTCCAGGCTGATCTGCTAGGCCATTTCTTTCACTTTTTTTTTTTTTTTTTTAAGAGCTCGAATTTCTTGCTAAATGTGGCTGAGGAAGGGAGGGGGTGAAGAGATCAGGTTACACATTCTGCAGTCCCAGAGTTTGCAACTACACTTCAAGGCTGGAGCCGTGTTGGCTAGGATGAAATGTGCAATCACTGCATTAGTTAAAGCCCTCACCCCACCTTGGAGAGGGGAGGAACAAGGGGAGATCTTGGAAAAGCTGTCGTTTTCATGTAACCAAAAAGGGTTTCTTTACATTTTGTGCTGGCTGGGACACTTCTGTATCACACTAGAATCTAATAATAATGTTTTAAGATGACATTTGTTTTTTTTTGCTTTGCGGTGTTGTATTAAAACCTTTTTAATGCTAGCTGGGGCCAGTAGTTGTCTATACAAGGATGGCCAACTCCCAGTTCTCAAGGGCCACCAACGTGTCAGGTTTTCTGGATATCCCTGCTTCAGCACAGGTTGCTCAGTCTTCGACTGAACCACTGATTGAGCCATCTGTGCTGTAGCAGAGATATCCTCAACCTGACCTGTTAGTGGCCCTTGAGGACTGGAGTTGGCCACTCCTGTTATAGGACAAGCTTTCAAGAGTTCTGCTTTATTCCTTGGGTTAAGCAATACATGGCTATTTCTGTTTAGTGCAGATGCAAATATTTTCTTGCACTTTACATAAGCCTACACTTTATTTATTTTTGTTTACTGACCAAAAAATAACTTTACTGGTACTTTTGGGCATCAGGTCTCCTTATCTTTTCACTTCTATGTAATGCACATATTCCTGTATTTGATAGTAAAAGGCAGCACACATAAATACTTGATTGTCAAAGGATCCGACACACACTTGAAACAAGAGGTAACTTTCAATGTATCTTTCCTCGTATTGAACAGCCCTTCCGAGGATACACTGAAACTAAGGACTGTAAAGACCTGTGTAGTCGGTTAGATCAGCGTTGCGCAAACTTTGGGGCGCAATATTTTTTTTTGGGGTGCGGTATTTACAGAGGCCCTGCCCCACGCTGAGAGCGCGAGGCCTCTGTAATTTACTTGCTCGGTTTCAGTCCTCGTGTCTCCATGGAAAGGCGGCAACATTTTATGTCAAATTTAGAGGTGCGATTCTTCCTAGGACCAAAGTGCACTTATTCCACTGGCATGTTTAATGGGCCTCATCTGGGTGATCGACAACTTTTTTTTTTTTTTTTTTAACTCAAATCTGAGACCTGTAAGTTTTTTCAATGTATTTTGTGAAAGTTAGGCACGGGAGGACTTTCCCCTAGCTGCTGCTCTCTTTTGGTGCGATGTCTCTGTGTGACCGGGAAGTGCTTGTACAGCCAGTCCCACCTCTTATCTTTATGTCTCTGATAAGGACAAGGTGGGATATGGGTAAAGAAAACACATTGGGGAAAAATGTGTCATTCAGAGGCCTCTAAGACATTTAAACTGGCTGATACGGAGATTGCACCTTTTAACCCTTTGAGTGCTGGGTGTGCTGCGGGGCCAGTGTGCACCCGAGGTCATGTGACCGCTCTGACACGGATGACGGAACAGGAGGGGAGGGACATTCCCCTTCCGTCCGCCATCATTGCAGATCGCGTCGGCTGCGATCTCCCCTGAGAAAATGAGCTGTTTTGTTTTGTTACAAAGTCATGAGGTCCCCCAGGGTGCCAGAAGCCATCCTCGGGTCACTTAAAGGGTTAAAGTAGCTGATGTGCTTGAGTTCAGCAGACCTGGAAGAAAGGGAAATTAATTTCAACAGGATGCAAATAAGTTGCTATTAATTTAAGGGTGATTTTGAATCTTTCATAAGAGCCAATTACACTTAAGTTTGAAAATCTTCTCTTTTTTTTTTTTTCTTCACCTGCCGTGTGTGACCGGCCCTATGAATTGCACAGCGCTGCAGACCAATTCAGGTGAAAAAAAGCTTGGAAAATAATCTTGGGTTGTTGCAGGAATTGTGTGCACATTTGTAGCCTCTGCTTACACAGGCAGCCAGGGGTGGGGAAAGTAGACAAGTTTTAAATAAACAACTGTTAACAACTGTTAAGAGCTTGTAATAGTGAAATAAAACAGACCCTCTTGATTTAAGTGCAAGAATAAATTGCATTGAGTGCCCTTTTTTCATGTTTTTTTTGTGTTGAACACCTCAAGCCTTCTTTCTCACTGAAGATTTTAGTGGGGAAGTTTCCCCCCCACACCTCCCCCCCCAAAAAATAGCTGTCTTTTTACATTTTTCTTAGAAGCCACTTTTATTTTTCTGTTTCTAAGAAATACTGACGTTTTCAAATTGATATTGTATTTAAACATTTATTTTTATTATAGTACTCTTAAAAATCAAACCGCTCTGTAAGGCGTGCGTCTGCTACAGAGACGACTTGTGGCTTGGGGGAGGCGCAATGCGGAGACGTGCCCGTGACGTCACGTGAGCAGTTTGCCCTCATTGGATGAACTGCACACGTGACCCGACTGTCTATGGCCTGCCTCTTAGAAGCGTTGCCTTTTTGTTCACACCGCGTGGTTGCACTTAGGCGTGTAATATAGTGCGCGCGTCAATTAGAATTGGCTGTGTCCAGGCCTGGCATTCTATACTTCAGCCGCATGCACGGCAGTGAGCGGAGGCGCGGCAGATCACAGCAAATACATGAAAATTTATATTTTTGCGCTTCTGCCGCGCCATGTGACACTGCCAAGCCAACTACAGTGTGGCTATCACTCTGACGTCTATAGCTGCGCACACCACCGCTTACAAGAGGGGAGCGCAAACATTTCTCCCTGCGCCCCCTGCCGGCAGTTCCCCTCTCTCTGCGCCCCCCCCCCTCTTACCTTTGCCTTGGCGGCGGCATCATGACGTCACAGTGTCATTTGACACCGCGTTGCCATGGCGACATGTAAGAAGCCGCCAGAGCCAAGGTAAGTTAAGTTTACAGAGGCCTTCGCTGCTCCCCCGGCACTTAATTTCCGTTCCTCGGGAAGCGCACGGGGCCTCTGTAAACCCTGCGCCAAGTGCATGCGCAGCGCCGGGGGCGCACCCCCACGCGCACCAGCGCCTACTATATAACAAGCCTCAGCATGGACGTGGCCTAAAACAGAGTTGGTCATTTATACTAGAGTATTGCTGCAGAATTAACTCCTTTTACTAGCGGAGTACCTTTCTGTTGCTGCTTCAATATGTTGCTAAGCGGGACTGCAGTTTTAAACATAGATGTAATGTGTAGTGGTATCCGAGGGGGGGGATTATGCTAATTTTAAATCAACAAAATACCATGCTGCTAATCTCTTAACCAGTGGAAGATTGTTTATAGGTTAAAGCATTTTCTTACTTTAGCCTGCTGATAACCTACCAGGATTTAGCATGAATCTACAGATAGTCATGTTGCATTGTGACAAAGAAAAACGTTGCTAAGCTTCTAATTCCAGCAGAAACACACAGTTAACTCTCTGGTGTGAACCTTTTAGGGCAGTTCATTTGCAGAAGCTCTGTTTTTTTTTTTTTGTTTAAAATGGTTTATCCAAGGCAGCAATTATGTTCTCTCCACTTTTCTGTCATGTTGTTTTTCCAAGTCCTCCTAATTTAGAACAGGTAAATAAATAGTTATTTTTACATAATGCTGACTGAGAATGGGGAATCTGTGTTCTAAACAATATTGGTGCTGTTGGCAGAAACAAATTAATAATGTACTGCAGCATTTAAAGTGCTTTACAATCCTACTTCAGAGGCACTAATTTTTTTTTTTTTTTAAATTCCCAACCAGGCTACAATATCACTATTTTCCTTTTAAGCCACTTCAACCACTGTGAGGTATTCGTGCAATTGCCTCTACATCAGGTACTTAAAAGATGATGGATTATATTCCTTGGCCTTAGAATCCCAATCTTGCCCAAACTCATACTGGGTGACTGTGCCTAGGATATTTCCCAAGGATTTGTGCATTCAAGACCTTAACTCTTTTCCTATGATATGCAACGTCATCAACAGATGGCTTGGGTTAATAATCAGGCTCTTGGTGAAATGAAAAATATGTTGCCGGTAACTACTAGGGCGCGTTGACACCACTCATGACACAACCAGTTGACAGTGTCCTCTCTAGTCCTCAAGGGTCACCAACAGGTCAGGTTTTAAGGATATCTTTGCTTCAGCACAGGTAGCTCAGTCTTAAATTAGATTAAAAGCTCTACAGGGCAAGGAGTAATTGTGCGTATGCTCAGTGCTTTTGATGGCCACACTTATACAAATGAGTTATGGTTCATTTCATGCTTCGCTTGCACATGTACGTCAGAGCCATTATTGCACGATTGCTACAGATAGTCCCCTACTAGTCCCCAACTAAGGAATCACAACATAATGCTTACATGTGTTTTAAAATTACTATTTTAACCACCCTTCCAATTCAAACAGTGCTATTATATTTTGATGACTGACCTTGTTACTTGGTTTAAGTACATCTTAAGAATTAGTCCAAGCTGCTGTTCCTACTCCCTACCCCCCCCCTCCCATAATATGTGCATCAATACAATCCCCACAATGGTAAGTAATTAGCTAAGTTGCTGATCGATCCGTTCTCCTGTGATCAAACGGTGAAGATTTGGCTCAGGAATTCACTAAATGTTAGTCAGTACAGCAGAAGAGAACCCAAGATGCAAAGTTCTGTGGGGAAGATCATGTGACCAGCCAGTCACTAGATACAGTTGGGCCACTGCTAGAAAGCGGACTACAAGTATTTTCTCATCGTACAGAACTGATTTATTTAAAAACAAACACATGTAGGATATTGCTTAGTCTGCAGCTTTTAAGCAGTAGTAAATATTGTTATTGCAGCATCCTGATACAGCCATTTACAGTAGCAGTCCCCCTTAAAATAAAAACCCAAGATCCCCATAACCTTCGGCTTAGGCCACTATTCTCCTTCAAGCCTCGGACATAATCAAGAGGGTTAACCAGCCAATCGATAACACAAATCTTGGACGTCATAGCAACATTTTCTTTATTGATTTGACTTGCCAGGAATTAAGTTAATGTCTCGGGTAAAACCAGGACCAGTGCTTTATAACTCAAGATTGGTCTCTGCAACTGAGAGATTGCCGCACTATACTTTTCCTCCTTCAGAACACGCTGCGTGTTGTAGATTCTCTGGAATGTGTTATTGCTTTTTATGGTAAATCTAATTTTGCTATAAAGCTGGTAAACATATCAAATAATTGATCCGCTTGTTAAGGTGGGAAAGATGTCCACTTAAACTCATATTGGTGCCATAGCAAAAGGGACAAAGCTCAGCCACTGGGAGTGAAGAGGTTTTTAACAAGGCCTTGCAGTAAAAAAATAAATAAACTGTTTTACATACCATTTTATGAAGTAAAAAAAATAAAAAATAAATGTTTGTGCAGTGTTCACTTCCTTACTTTTTTCAGGGCTCGCACTGGATTAATCCCTGAAGAACTTCAAAAGCAGTATGTAGATTTGCCATATGCCATCCAATACTCTGATGACAGTGGAGATGATCCCTCCCCTTTCTCCCAGAGTTACGAGCAGTAGTTGACATCACATGCACAAAGCCCTGCTTTCTACAAGTGAACCAGGATGGCGAAGTGCCATAGTGCCGATAACCCTAACTGGATTCATATGTTTTTTTTTATTTTTGGCTGTTATGCCACAATAAAGTTTTCTTATTTTGACACATTGCTCCAGCCCTTCTGTGCAAAGCTGTGCACATCCCCTTCTCTTTTCTCCTGCATCTAACTGGACTCAACCTTCTTTTTTATTTTATTTTTTATATCATTATTGAAATCCTTGCTCTCTGCCACAGATTGATAGTGGAGAGTTAAGGTGTGCGTGTGACCTCACTTACTGCTTGGAATCTGGGAAGGTTGTCACTAAGTAGAAACACCTTTTAGAGTTACATACTTCTCAACTGCTTAGACGTGCAACTATAAGAATATAATAGTATAAAAAATATGTGCAAGACTGGAAAAAATTACAACTTGTACCTCATTTTTCATAGTCGTCTTGTGGCAATTCTAGTGCATAAACATCACAAGATTAATCACAGGAAACAATGTACAATATTTTGTTTTCAGTCTGATTTTGAATTTTTGTGATCGACCATGTGTTCTTTTCATGCAATATTCTTGCTCCAGTTTTGCAGCCTTTAGACTTTTGTTATTTAACCCCAGAGATGTCTTTGGTGGGATTCTACAATTAATTCTTTCTGTTTACATAGTCCATTCTTCTACAACCTTCTATGTGACTCTTATTTGTTTTAAAGGGATAGTGGAATTGTTTTAGTATGTTCTTAAAGCTTTGCCTTTTAAAAAATAATTACATTATTAAATATAATTATTAAATGCACTGTATGTGGTGGTAATCATCAAAACGAAGTGTTACTTTTCAATTGTCGGTAGTTTCTTTAAATTGAGAAAACCATACAAATTAATGCTTTGTGAGTCTTCTACAGAATGGGAGTGAGTTATGTTATGTAATTTTGCTTTGTTGTTGCATTTGTTAATTTAGTTATTTATAAAATGTTTTACAGGAAGAATACATTGAGTTACCTCTCGTTTTCAAGTATGTCCTGGGCACAGAGTTAAGATTACAAATAATACATTGTTACAAATACAGTTACATAAGTGAACAGGGTATCTACTATCTACTATATATTTCTGAAAGCACTGTATGTCTGCGTCCCTAGCGGCAATCTCATTGGTCCCTTGGCCCGCCCGCCCCCGCACACCTCTCATTGGGCTCACACACACCACCCCCTTGGCCCGCCCCCCACACCTCTCATTGGCCTGAGGCGGAGTGACGGGCCAAAGGTCCAAAAAATAAATAAAAAAACACACACACACACACCTCTGTCCTCTCCCCCCCCATCACACTCACCTCCCCCCCTCCCCGGTGCTCACCTCCCTCCCGCTCCACTCCCTCCCCGGCGGGGGGACACGCGCCCACCTAAGACGCGCCCGGAAGCCGCTCCACTCCCTCCCGCTCCACTCCCGCACTCACCTCCCTCCCGCTCCACTCCCGCACTCACCTCCCTCCCGCTCCACTCCCGCACTCACCTCCCTCCTGCTCCACTCCCGCACTCACCTCCCTCCCGCTCCACTCCCGCACTCACCTCCCTCCCGCTCCACTCCCGCACTCACCTCCCTCCCGCACTCACCTCCCTACCGCTCCACTCCCTCCCGCTCCACACCACTCCCTCCCGCTCCACACCACTCCCTCCCGCTACACACCGCTCCACTCCCGCACTCACCTCCCGCTCCACTCCCTTGCACTCCCGCTCCACTCACCTCCCTCCCGCTACACACCACTCCCTCCCGCTACACACCACTCCCTCCCGCTCCACTCCCGCACTCACCTCCCGCTCCACTCCCGCACTCACCTCCCTCCCGCTCCACTCACCTCCCTCCCGCTACACACCACTCCCTCCCGCTCCATTCCCTCCCCGGCGGGGGAACAGGCAGGCTGCCAAGCGGCGCGTAAGATGGCGGACCCCCTTCCTCCCTCGCGCTCCATTCCCTCGCGCTCCATTCCCTCGCGCTCCATTCCCTCCCGCTCCACTCCCTCCCGCTCCATTCCCTCGCGCTCCATTCCCTCCAGCTCCACTCACCTCCCTCCCGCTCCATTCCCTCCCCGGCAGGGGAACAAGCTGCCACGCGGCGCGTAAGATGGCGGACCCCCTTCCTCCCTCGCGGCACCGAGTGAGAAGATGGCGGTGGCCGAAAGTACAGGTAGGTGTCGCGTGTGTCGCTCCCCCACCTCCCCCCCACCTGCCGCCGCACGGAACTGAGAAAGGGCGCATCACGGGACTGAGACGTGTGTGTGTGACTTTGTGTGTGTGTGACTTTGTGTGTGTGTCTGTGACTGTGTGTGTGTCTGTGTGTAAGTGTGTGTGACACTGCCCCCCCTCCTGTACACAGCCCCCCCTCCTGTCCACTGCCCCCCCCTCCTGTACACAGCCCCCCCTTCCTGTCCACTGCCCCTCCTCCTGTCCACTGCCCCCCTCTCCTGTCCACTGCCCCCCCTCTCCTGTCCACTGCCCCCCTCTCCTGTCCACTGCCCCCCCTCTCCTGTCCACTGCCCCCCCCTCCTGTCCACTGTCCCCCCTCCTGTCCACTGTCCCCCCTCCTGTCCACTGTCCCCCCTCCTGTCCACTGTCCCCCCTCCTGTCCACTGCCCCCCCTCCTGTCCACTGCCCCCCTCCTGTCCACTGCCCCCCCCTCCTGTCCACTGCCCCCCCCTCCTGTCCACTGCCCCCCCTCCTGTCCACTGCCCCCCCTCCTGTCCACTGCCCCCCCTCCTGTCCACTGCCCCCCTTCCTGTCCACTGTCCCCCCCCCTCCTGTCCACTGTCCCCCCCCCTCCTGTCCACTGTCCCCCCCCCTCCTGTCCACTGTCCCACCCCTCCTGTCCACTGTCCCACCACTCCTGTCCACTGTCCGTCCGTCCCCCTCCTGTCCACTGTCCGTCCCCCCCCTCCTGTCCACTGTCCGTCCCCCCCCTCCTGTCTATTGTCCGTCCCCCCTCCTGTCTACTGTCCATCCCCCCCCTCCTGTCTACTGTCCCCCCTCCTGTCCACTGTTCGTCCCCCCCCTCCTATCCACTGTTCGTCCCCCCCCTCCTGTCCACTGTTCGTCCCTCCCCTCTGGGGAGAACGGAGAAAGAGGGAGAGAGAAGGGAGCGGGAAATTTAACTCACGGGCAACGCCGGGTCTCTCTCCAACTCACCTCTCCCCCTCGGCGCTCCAACTCACCTCTCTCCCTCCCCGCCGGCGCTCCAACTCACCTCCCTCCCCGGCGGGGGAACAGACAGCCTGCCTCGCGTCGCCTAAGATGGCGGCGCCCGGAAGGACCCCCTTCCTCCCTCACGGCGCCGAGTGAGAAGATGGCGGCGCCCGGAAGTACAGGTAGGTGTCGCGTGTGTGTCGCTCCCCCATTTCCACCCCCCCACTTCTTTCCCCCCCACCTCCCAGAGCACGCTCTCTACGGCTCAACATCCCCGAGGAGCAGGAGGAGGGCGGCAGGGAGTTAATACCTCCTTTGTGCCACCGGGAGTCGGCGGAGGCCACGGGGGGGGGGGGGAGAGAACCAGTGGCAGCCCAAGGAGCACGGCATGCTGCCAGGTGAGGAAATGCAGGGGGAGGAATCCATGCCTTTGACGCCCCCCCCTGCCTTTGATGCCCCCCCCCCTGCCTTTGACAACCCTCCCCCTGCTTTTGACAACCCTGCCTTTGACGGCCCCCCCCTGCCTTTGACGCCCCCCCTGCCTTTGACGCCCCCCCCCCCCCTGCCTCCGGCCAATGCCGGGTATACACACGCACACCTCTCCTCCTCCCCATCACACTCCCCTCCCCGGCGCTCACTCCCCCTGCCTTTCACGCCCCGCCTCCGGCCAACGCCGAGTATACACACACACACACACACTGACTGACACACGTACTGATGCACGCACACAACCCCTGGCAGGCACACGCACACAACCCCTGACAGCCACATGCACACACACCCTGACGCACGCACACACACTGACTGACTCACACACACACACACACACACACACACACACACACACACACACACACTTACTGACACACACATTGACTGACACACACACACTGACTGACTCACACACACACACACACACTGACTGACACACACACACACACACACACACACACACACACACTGACTGACACACACTGACTGACACACACTGACTGACACACACTGACTGACACACACTGACTGACTGACTGACTGACTGACTGACACACACACACACACACACACTGACTGACACACACACACACTGACTGACACACACACACTGACTGACTGACTGACACACACACACACTGACTGACACACACACACTGACTGACACACACACACTGACTGACACACACACACACTGACTGACACACACTGACTGACACACACACACACTGACTGACACACACTGACTGACACACACTGACTGACACACACACTGACTGACTGACACACACACTGACTGACTGACACACACACTGACTGACTGACACACACACTGACTGATTGACACACTGACTGACTGACACACTGACTGACTGACACACTGACTGACTGACACACTGACTGACACACACACTGACTGACTGACACACACACTGACTGACGCGCGCACACACTAACTGACTGCGCACACACACTGACTGCGCACACACACACTGACTGCGCACACACACACTGACTGCGCACACACACACTGACTGCGCACACACACACTGACTGCGCACACACACACTGACTGCGCACACACACACTGACTGCGCACACACACACCGACTGACACACACACCGACTGACGCGCGCGCACACACCCCCACACACTGACTGACGCACGCACACACACAGACTGACGCACGCACACACACACACACACTGACTGAGGCACACACACACGCACACACTGACTGTGTGTGCGTCAGTCACTCAGTCTGTGTGTGTTTGTGTTTCTGCGTCAGACTCACTGACGCGCGCGCACACACACTGAGAGAGGGGGGAAGAGAGAGAGAGGAGCGGGAACATTACATCCCGGGCAACGCCGGGTCTCTCAGCTAGTACATTATATACAAGACATAGCATGCACTGTTAGAGATAATATATATTATAGACGTATGCCGCAGTTACAGACCAGGTTAAAATGTGAAGACCGCTTTGGTTTTGAAAGAACTTAGACTGGTGATGGCTGTGAGAGTCTCCGGTATGGTTGCAGAGGCCCCCCCTCTTCTCAAAGGCATTTAATGCCGGGGGATCGCGTGAGGCCTCTGCAACTCTAAACTTACCTGGATGACGTATCGCCATGACGCGTCACGCGACCTGTCGCCATGGCAACACAGCATCAAATGATGCCGTGGGGTCACTGAGTGACATCACTTGACGCCAGAATACAAGGTAGGGAGGGGCCACGAGCACCGCGGAGAGCAGGCGGGTTGGGGGAGGCGGGTGGTTTTGCAGTGCTAATGCAGTGCTAATAGTTTGCACACCACTGATATAGATGATACTGCAGACATGTGGAAAAAGGTTTTTGATGAGATAAAAGTGTAACTTTGTGGTCTAAATTCCAAGCGTTACATCTGGCGCAAGCCCAATACTGCACACCACCCAGTCAACATCATCCCAACTGTTGGACACGGTGGTGGCAACATCATATTATGGGGGTTCTTCTCTTCAGCATGGACTGGGATGCTTGTCAGGGTAGAGGGGAGAATGGATGGTACAAAGTACAGGAGAATCCTTGAGGAAAACTTGTTTGTCAGCCAAGACTATGAAACGGGAGGATATTCACATTTCAGCATGACAATGATCCGAAGCACAAAGCCAAAACCGTACTGGAGTGCTGGAACAAGAAGAGAATTAATGTTATTGCGTGGCCCAGTCAATGTGCCGACTTGAATCCAATTGAACATTTATTGCGAGATTGTACATTGCAGCCCATCGAAGATCCCCATCTAACTTATCAGAACTTGGTCAATTTTCCCGTTAAGAATGGGCAAAAATGTCACCATCCTATTGTGCAAAGCTAGTAGAGACTGCTCTAAAAAGACTTGCAGCAGTAATTTCTGCAAAGGGGCTTCTAACAAGTACTGACTTAAGGAGCTGAATACTTATGCAACCATCAACATTTCATTTTTTACATTTTCTTTGCTGATATTTAGTTTCCTCTTCAAAAGTATTTAGTTTAACCAATACATCTTTGAATAAAAAAAGCTAGTTTGAAAAACTGTATACATTATTTCTAGTTCAATAAAATGTGACATTATTGGTAGGGGATGAACACTTCTGCAAACGTGTGCAGCTCATTTGCTTGCTCAAGGAGTGCTAGACTAATTCCTTACCTGCTGCACCACAGCATTGGTGTGATGTCACAGACTCTATAAATATACTTACCTTCTGCAGCACAGGGCAATAAAGCATTGAATGTTTAAAAACAGAACTGAGATGTTTTTAAATCGGGAGCCACGTTTAGGCCGCGTTATTAGCGGATCCGCGTTGTAGCTGATCGCGCTATAACGTGTGTGTGTGTGTGTGTGTGTGTGTGTATTATAAGATAGATATATATATAGAGAGAGATAGATATAGCACAGTGGGGACCGAAATGTTGTCAATAAATTGAACTTTTTTGCATATAGTAGTGCTTGCCACTTCCCCCCCCCCCTTTTCTGTATCTTTTTGGACAGTATGCACCCTCCCTTTATTTTTAATTTTTTGTACGTGCCCTGTTTCTGATTTTATTTATTTATCTATATCTATTTATCCTATTAATCTCTAATCACTGCTTTCTTTAGGCCCTTATTCAGAATGCTGCTTCCTGTTGCTGGAGAATAAATTTGCGCCATTCAAGTTCATGCAAATTAAATCTCCAGCATGGGTGGGAGTCTCACAGAATATTGAACGGGTGTTTCTTCCAAAAAGCTGGAGAATCATTTGGTACTATTCCTAGAACCGTTTAATTTCCATTTTGTTGGTGATACCCCAGCGATGATTAAAATGTTTACTGTCTATTTCTTGTCTCTTTTTTTAAAAAAATTTGGTAAGAATGCTCTTTATAAAAAAAAAAAAAAATCTACTTTCAATTTTGTTTTTCCTCTTCCCATGTTTTTGTGAACCTGGTATTTCTGTAACATCAGAATTAAATTAACCTTAATGAAATGTTATTTAGCAATGAGTAACTCTTATTCCTGTGACATAAGGAAGAAAAAACTCCCCCAACTAAAATGCAAATTTCCCAAACATATGTCTGGCTGGGTTAAGGATTTCCTTGAAAGGAATCCGTTTATGTTTTTGCCTCCCACATAATGTGTCAGCGACTGCTTTTCCATTTGTTGTTTCTGCTCAGGAGTTTGAATTTCATTAGATCTGTTCCTTATGTGTTGACAATCGTGACCATGTCTTTGTAATTTACTGTCTTTATCTGAGGTAGACTCGGCAGAGATCACAAGAGGCCTCTCTGTATAAATATTTGCACATGCGGAGTGAATTAAATGGGGGAACAAGCCACGTTGTGCCTTGGCTTACATATTCTGTAGAACAGCGGAGGCCTTTCCAGGGCTGCAGGGGTTAAAGATCTCTGGTGACTGAGAATATGATCTTCTATGTTCCTTTTCAGTGCAAATCTGCTTTGTGCTTCTGTGTTGGAAAATAATTTTATAGAAAGTCTTGTATACCGGGGGCGCAGCAGTTCTAGTGGTCCCGCGGTCTCCCTCAAGGCATTTAAATTGAAAGCCAGGGGACCGCGCTGGGCCTCTATAACACTCTTGCCTTACTATCCAGCGACGCGTCGCCTTGGTAACCAGACAGCAAATGACGCTGCGGAGTGATGTCACATGACCCCGCACATAATTTGACGCAGGGGGAGGGCGGGTCGTGAGCTGCAGAGGAGAGCTGGCAGGGGTGTGCACGGGGAAATGTTTGCACACCACTGATCTATAAGATACATTATCTCGGCCTCTTGATTTCACAAATCATGATGGTTACTCAAGGTGGATGCGTTAAAGGTTGATTGGAGATTTATGACATATAATTGCCATGTTATCTGCCGCGAAAAAAGCTGTCTTAATGAACATAATGCAAAAACAAGTGTAACCCCCCTGTCTATCAGCACAGGACATGGCCCTTTTAAAAATTACATTCCACTGGACCATGTGACTGTGCTTAGCCAGTGGAATGACAGTTGGTGACAGTTGGAAAGGGAGCTGAGGCAGTTTGTTTTGAAATGCAGAGGCTGCTACAGAACACTCTGTAAGTGCCTGACCGATCCATGGAGTGAGGAGACTGGTGGATTTTGTGGGCCAGTACAAAGTGCAGTGACGCCTCGGGGAGCCCTGCAATAGCTAAGAGGAGAAATATCAGGATTTAACTGCCAGAGGAAATACCGAGATCCCCCTGCATTGGAGCACAGGTTATGTTTTCAAATTAACTGTAAGGCCTCGTCCAGGGTGACGCTGAGCAGGCTTGCGCTGTCCGTGATGAAACACATTGCTGCAATGTGTGTGGCCAGCGTGAGCGAGCGCCTACACATGCACGGCGCTTAGCTGCTTGCAGAGGCAAGCAAATTTGATTATGCCGCTCACGTGACATCATGGCCGCGCCCTCCCGCGCACGCAACTAGCTGGCCATAAATTGCCCGGCCCAGAAGAGCGCGTGCTGTCACCGCGCACGAGCGCCAGCGCGCTCGCTCCGCTCTTTGCGTGGCCGCAGCCTTAGAAGCAGCAGCGTGCATCTGTTTAAATCCAGAGCTCCAACGAAAGGTTATTGTACAATAGTCTGAGGTAAAGTAAAGAGTGGTTACATTGGAGGTGCTGCTGAGACTTTTACATTAAGGGGGACACAAGCTGAGGGATATCTACTGATACTGTCCATCGAAAAAAGTGATGCAGCCATTTTGTGTAGTGCACAAGGTTTTTCTGTCACCATGAGTGCCACCATTTTAACTGACTGGTGCTCCAGGGTGGGATTAGACCGTGATGAGGTCTTTTTTGTAACGAATCCCTGACACTGTGGATGATGTAGCTATTATTGGGGTGCTTGAAACAGTGCAAGTGGGGGAAGAATCTGGATAAAAGAAAGTGTTACATTATGATGATTTTTTTTTTGTTATATTCTATGTATGCTCTGAAGTTATTGACCCACAGACCGTACCCGGGATAGATGCTACAACTGTGTGGACTAGAATTACTCAATATAGTCCCGCTGTTGCAGTTCATGACCTACCCACTAACCAAGACTCTAGACGAACTTGTCAGTGAGATGGGTGCAGCCACCCCAAAACCCTTGAACATAATTTCTGCCCCTTCCTCCGAGGCAAGCGGTGGGACAAGTACTAGACAGTCATGAAACCCATCAGTGAGAATAGCCCCACCAACGACTAAGGCTATTCTCCGGGGTGAAGCCTATCCCTGTAGGGGAGGATGATTTTGAAAATTGGATGGACAACGCTACCCAAATGGTGCTGTGACTCGGATACCTGTTTGGACCAAAGGGAGTGAACATCAGAGACGTGGGATATGTTGCATGTATTTCCCTTTAACCGAGAAGTCAGAAATACAGAGCCAGATGTAAATCTGCTATACCGGCACGCGGGACGATAAGCAGGGTGGCGTAAGGTACCGCTAGGTAGTGTCTGAGGGGTGCCTGATCCGCAGGTGCCATGAACCTCTGCTGGAGGAGCTGCCAGGATACTACTAGTTGTTGATGCACAGGGAGCCACAGGAGTACTTATAATAGACTGTGATCATGTATAGCATGCTGGAAGGAGTTCTGCCTAGTCTGGGGTATATTGATGCTCAGCTAGTCAGCTACCATGTGTTGCAGCAGTTCCTGGAGAGCGGGTGTCTGCCAAAGTCAAGGAGACCGCGCAGTAGCACATTTTATTAGGTTTAAAATGGTGGTTCCCTTGCAAGGGAACGCACCTCATGGGCTGTTACACAAAATTGCGGTTCCACCGAAACTGGAGACGGCGTGTGCAGTTTGTAAAATAATTGCATGGCTTTTTCTTTGCACAGTTCTGCAAGCGCTTGGCGTGAAAGCTGGAGCCTCGCCCACCTGCTGTGAGAGCCAGAGTTACACCCTACTGCAGTGTGCCCCTACTCTAAACTCCACCATAGGGATGGGCACTGTAACAACCAATCCAAAGAGACCGTCTACACTGGGGGAGGAGCCGAATGTGAGCTGCCACACCCTCAGCTCTTCGGAGCCAGCAAGGAGCAAAGAGCTACCAAATCAGTTCTCTTGTTCTTGCTTACCTAGCCAAGTCTGATCATGGCCTGCTGTAACTTCTCGCACTACAGGCTGCCAGGAGGCTTTCTAGTAGTGGAGGTGGAAGGGAAGCACTATCTGAAGTGCATCTGCCTGAGATGCGACGTTAGTCTGACCGCTACCTGCTCTAGATGGGGGGCATCCTTCCTCAAGCTGGCGCTGAAGCGGCCTACCGTCATTTGCGGCCAGGGAGGCGGCTGACACGCAGATCAGTGCGGCAAGACGACTACTTAGATGGAGGTTCCAGTGGGCCCATGTGCCCTAGCGGACGCTCCAGGGGGCCCTGGTTCCTGAGCCAGAACTGACCCAAGACCAACTGGGTAAGGTGATTGCTCTGGGTGAGGAGGGGCCGCTGCCGTTGGCACAGGAGCTGGAACGGTACCTGCTAATAGCCGCCAACAGTGAGATGCTCCGGGACCTTTCCCCAGTGGAGGTTTCCCTGCCCTCATAAGGTAAGAGTGGCAGTCGAGCATCTGTGGTGATGCGCCTGCCGGCGTGTACACCTGTCGACGCTGCGAAGGATAATCTTACTTGTGGTTCTGAGCGACGGAGTCCGTTATCCACGTCGACATTATGCAAAGCGATGGTGCGACCTGAGTGGCGGATGAGCATCCCGGATGTGGCGGCTCCCAGCGGCGTGGCAGACGTATCCGCAGCGTATCCAGAGAGTCCAGGGGTTCCAGCAAGTCAGCGGAGCAGTGAGAACAATCCACCTTCTTTCCTGCAGGACCCGATGGAGGCTTCCGGCAAAGAGGTACTGCCCGGTGCCTTCTCCTACGCGGAGGACTGCGTCACTCTTCGGCAGAGACAGGATGTTGACGCACTTCCGGTGCGGGACCTCGATCTCTACACCGATGCCGTGAAACTAGATGACAATGATGACATCATCGAGCCGAGTGCCGGGGCGGACAAGGTGATACTCGCTCGGTGAGTACACACTTATCTAAGACCAACATGGACAGGCACCAGGACCATGTGATGGACCGGGGTCGCAAGTAACCTGGTCGACCCCAACATTGCTGCAATATATGTGGTGACTGGTAAGGGCAGGGCCAAGACGGTGGACTCTGACAAAGACATTAAAACCCTAAGGCCCTAGCACCTGCCACTATTGCTTCCTCACAAATGCTTGCGAGGTCCAAGGACTCTTAAGAAATGGGCCCGTAGCCGCAAGAAGACACACAAACCATCACAGGACTGGTGCGATTTAAGACTTTGATCTCTACTCTGAGAAAGATGAGACTGCCGAGAGTGTAGTTTCTGTTGGGGGAAGTCCACAGTTTCCTGCAAATCAAGAGATTTTGGGGGTATATTCTAAAGTTACTTCTGGTTCTGAGACGGCACAGGCTGTGCCTGTAGGATAAACAATGCCGTGGTGGGATCCCATGTGTCAGAGGTATGTCCCATACATGCACAGTACTAGGTTCCTGCTTATTAATGGGACCTAGTAGAGAATTGGTGGGTAGAGGGGAAGTTCTCCCCAGAGGAGACTGCCAAAGCCACGAGGAGGAGGGAACAGGAGATAAGATTGGGTATTGCACAGCCAAAGGGGCTAGTGCTCAATTTCTACTAGCAGCCTGCTCAATAACCACTGTTCTAGGTATTACCAGGACAGGCTGAGGGCCGTAAGCTCACTAAAATCAGCCAGGTTGAACGTCTAATAGTCTAAAGATTTAGTCTATCCCATGGGTTTGAAATACCCTTACGGCCCTGAACACATCATGAGGGAGATAGAGAACAGGGAGAAGTGGCTGGAGGATGTCATCAGAGATTATCTAACAACCAAGTGTAGGAGTGCAGTCTATCACACAGAGGAACGAATTTCATACCTCATGGGGGTATGGAAGGTGGGGCGCTCTATATACATGCACACGGTAGAGTACCAGTTCGAGCGGCACCCCAAGAGTGTGTTCTCAGTGACTGTACCTGATCTAGCGGTTACACTTGTTAAAAAGCCTGACCCGTACCATTACTACTAGTGGGTAGCAAGGTTCTCCATGTTGGGAGTGACCCATCGGTCATGGCTATTGAACAGCAAAATGTATGTGATTACATATATCTAGCTAATATATCAACTGTATACCAAATGTTGTTGGTAATAATATTGTGTATTGTTCCAGATTAACAGCGGAAGGATGGTACTCCGAATTTGGTTCCAAGTGAAGGCATTGGATTTTCCACCAGAGGGAGAGTGTAGCCATGTCTGGTTTTAGCTACCTGTCAGCCCTCCCTAACATGCAAGCCGTGGTAAAAGTGCAGGCAGTGTCAGGACCAATAATCCTGGGTTTTCCCCAGAGTAAACAGCTGCCTTGAGTGACAGGGGAGGAGGCGGGCTAAGGTCTGTGTTCTGCCCAATACTGGGCTCAGACCTTGGACCTTCCCCAATAGTACTTAAGGGGTTGCACACCTAAATTTAGGCAGTGTATCTTCCCTTGAGAGAGACAGGTACTCACTCACACAGAGGTGTATCGAGTATTGGCATCTGCTGCCCCCCCCCCCTTGGGGAGGGAGGAGTGATACCATAGCCCTTACTCTATTAGAGAGTCAGGTAAGAGCAAGTACTGCCCTTGGTGCCCTTGGCCAGTGGTGGATTTCCAGAGACCATCCTGAAGTTGGAAACCTATTTGACTGTGCTGAAGCAGATACAAGTTGTGTTGCTGTGTATGCAGAGGGACAATAAAGTGTTCCAGTTAACTATACTCCTGCCTGCTGTGCAATCTATCTGGGGGAGTGGAAGTAAGTTCTCCTGCAGGGATTGTCTCCACATCCCTTGGGACTGCAGCAGATGGAGGCGCTGTACCATGTGAGATTAATGTAGCCCTTGGACCCCCCCCCCCCCTAAGTGAGATTAGGTCTGCTACTCCATATTCGTGGTGGTGTGGTGCATACCTGTGAGGTAACAGGAGGGATGAGCAGTGGTGTGGGGAGAATCAGCAGGACAGGTTCACAGGGTACCTTAGTTCGTTGGTTACAGCGCCTCCAGTCAACATGGATCCTCTGGATAAAAGGATGGCCCAGACTGACACCTTTCTTTAGCCCAAGACAGTGAATCACACTGGTAGATGGTTCCATGGTATTTATATCATGTTAAGAATATTACAGCAATGCATATCTTGTCTTGCTTCCTCTAGTGAAGGTAACACCGATGGGGCTTGATTCCAGTACCAGGTCTTCTGCATGGTGCTCCTCCTTAGGCTTCCCCAGGGAGACCCAGGGTAGCTGTTACTCATTCCACACAGGGAGGAAAGCGTGCCAGTATTTATACCCTTGGGTTGCACTTGTAACCCTGTCCTATCTCAGAGCAGGTCAGGATACTGACAGGCCATCACATCCAGCATGTGACCCAACCAGTATCCACCCCTCACGCTGACACTTTCTGACTGTTGCTAGGCCCGCCCTTGGATACATCAAATGTATCTAAGGCTGCAAAAGCACACAAGGCCTTTCAAAAGGAATTAACCCATCCACTGCCTGCACCTAAAAGGACTTACATTGGTAGGGCCCAGGAAAATAAGTAGCGGCCGGGAGGCTATGCTACATAAAGATCAGTATTCTCCCCCAGAAGCCTGTCCTGTCTTCTCCAATGACAACGGTGGAAAGCTCAGCATCCTGTGAACCAGCAGGTAATCAGCACAACACACCTGGTAACAGGGGAATCTCCCAGAGGGTGGGGGAAACACTGTTACATGTGCATCAATACAATCCGCACACTGACACGGGATTAGCTAAATTGTTGATTAATCTGTTCTTCTGCAATCGATTGCATTGCACGCGGTTATTTCATTCAGTTCTTGGTGGACTACATTACCCAGAATGCAAAGTTTTGTGTGGAAGATCATGTGACCAGGCAGTTACTAGATACAGAGCCTGTCAGAAGTTGAAGGGGTGTGACTTTGTAAATGGTTTCTATAGAAACAAAAATGCTTCCTACATTAGAAAAATTAAAAATTTTTTTTTCAATTGCTACAAGTATTTCCTCATAGTACAGAACTGATTTATTAAAAAAACACATGTAGGATTTTGCTTGAACTGCAGCTTTAAAAACAAAAACAAAGCACATAAGTCTGTTGGGGTGTATTAGGCCTCGGGCATGGTCAGCGCTTAGGCGCTGACCCGTGCTGAGGCGCGCTCTCACTTACCAGTAAGCCCCTGCAGCCGCAATGAGAGCGGCTTTAGCAGGGTCTCGCACACGCTTCCGCAAGCGTGCGAAAGCGTAGGTCTTAGTAAAATTTTAAATTTGCGTGCTCACGGGAGCGCAGGGCCAGTCGCGTGAGCGGTTCGCCCAATAAGGGCGAACCAGCTCCGTGACGTCACTGGCCCGCCCCTGGACGGCGCGCTAACCAAGGCCAGGGAAAGTACCCGCTTTCCCCCCAGCCTCAGCGCTCCTCCGCACGGGCCGAGTCACCATGGACTCAGCCATACTCCTCCAAGAAGTCACACAATTTAAGACACCTGAACTCTACTCCAGCACCAATAGCTGCCAGAATGGAACTTTCTAAGACACCAAAAAGTTAGTGAGCATCAAAGAACCTAACTTTGAAAGAATGTATTATTTTTCTGATCCCCAAAGTTTTATGCATTTTGGTTGACAATACAAATTGCAGCTTGTCAATGAAGTGATTTATGGAATTCAATGGCAAGTCAAATTCTAGGAATCCCTGACCCAGAGTAGAACAGCGAAAACTGATGCACACGATTCGACTTCAAATGCTGCATCTGCATTTATTTCTCTGCTGTACTCTGGAGGTCCTTTTTGTGGCGCAATTATCTGTGATGAAAAGTCTTGGTCTTTATAAAATAATGACATTAGTGGATATTGTGTAATAATTTAAGTGATGCTGAACTGGCACATGTATATTCTGTATAAGGAACATAAAGTTATGATCCGTTTTCATCCATCTTTTTATGGAACCAGTGGCCGTTTCTATATGTTCAATTAAACATTCTTTTAGCAGTAGCTTTTTCCTTTTACTAATTATAATTATCGTTTATTTACAACGTGTCAACATATTTCGTATTCTAGTGGCTTTATATACATTTAAAAAATAAAATAAAAACAAATGGCAAATTCCCCTCTAGGCCAAAATGCAGATAGTGTTAGATAAAGCTCTTGCCATGGCCTTTGGGATGGCTTTTGAAGACTCCCCTACTTAATTTACAATTATCCTCCAGTACCGTGTTAGAATGCACTGCCAGCAGCAGAAGATTCATTAAGATTAATATGTTTTTAGCTGTTGAGGGGGGTTTGAGTAAGAGTGTAAGATTTCAGAGCACTTTGGTGTATGTATGCATATATTTATATAGCGCCATTAATGTACATAGCGCTTCACAGCAGTAATGCACGTGACAATCCATATAAATAACAAATACACAACACATAATGGGAAGAAGCGCTTTCAGACATAAAAATGACATTTAGGAAAAGGAGTCCCTGCCCCAAAGAGCTTACAATCTACCTTATAAACTGTTCATTAAGAAGGGACCTGGGCTAACGTGGTACTGCTTAACTGTGCAGAACTTTACATTAACCTTTTTCATTGTTTTATACAAATCAATTCCTTGCAAACACAATCCTAAGAAATCCCGGTGGTTTTGTAATGCAAACTAAGCTGGCTTGTTTGGTTATTGTTTGCAAAGAGTTATGGTCAGAGTGTTGTCCTGTGGTGAAGATGTTTATTCCCAAAATATAGCTAATTTTGCATCCATGATATTTCCAGAAAAGAACAAATAAAAACAATCACACACATTTTTCTCTATACTGTAACATGTGTGGTTATGACTGTTACTGACCATTTATATTTTGGCTTTACTGGTTGCAAGAAAGAAAAGTAATTCTGCTCGTAACAAACTTATATTGTGAATCCTTTTGTCTGTCATTTTGTGAGCAGAAAGAAACTGTATTAAATCTGATTTAGATGGCATATTGTAAACAGATGTAATGGTAAACAATAATCAACAGTAATAAGCAGCGTAAATAAAAAAGCAATTGTTTTTATCTCACATACACCAATACAATTAATAAAAGGTCCCAGTAAATGTTTTCAGATATTGATAAAGTATGGCAAATTATAGAACATGCGTCTTCGGAGAGTTACAAATGTGTGTTCAGTGTGTTCCCTGTCTTTGTGTTCTTGTTGTACAGAGACTGGGCCATAGCAAACGTGTCTAAACCTAATGCACTCAGCTTGCTTGTAAGACTGGATTTGTCTGCAACATGTGGGTGAGGGGAATTTCTCCAGCTAACAAAGGAATGTTCCTTTCATTCTATTGGGTATTAACGTTTGCTTGCATGATGCATGAACCATGGGAGTACCGACAAGTTATTGAGCGTTAATATGTTGCTGCATAAAACATAGAAAAAAAATCCCATTTAAGGGAGCGGCCCCCCGAAATACACAGGATTTGAGGCCCTTAGAAAAATACATGCAAGTATTTCAAAGACATTTACATCTTCCCTGGGTAATGATTTTCTTTCTGTGTAAAACTATGTTGATATTATTAGCACTAGCAATGAAGATAAGAATCTGATGAGCATGAATTTCAGAGAACCCAGCCAAAGAGAGATTGTGTGTTTGTGTGTGTGTGTGTGTGTGTGTGTGTACATTTTCACTCTGTGTGGCTTCTATCTCTCTAAGGAAGTTAATGGAATTTCTGTATTATTTTGATATTCATTTCTGCCTATTTTGCATCTTCAGTATCAAGGAACGTTAAAATGGCTCCCGCCAGCATGAGTCTCCCGGTAGGCTGCCCTGTTGGATGTGAATGGAGTACACCATTTTTTTTTCCCTACAAAGGAATGTGCTCTCCTAATGTTGGTGTCAGAATGATTGGCTTGAATGATAGAGTAGAGTTGCTGCATTCATTCTCAGGGGCAGATCATGTCCCGGGAGTTGAGCAGACACTGGGAGTGGTGAGACAGGCAGTGGAGGTTTATCAAGATGACCTCCACCATCCGTCTCATTTAAAAATGACAACAAATAAAAATAAGTATTGTGCTTTAGTTTGTAAATGAGTAGTTTAGTAACTTGTGTAACGGGTATTCCCTCTATCCCAATCACAGATACCGTGTGTGTGGGTGGAAACCTATGTGTTACCACGTGTGGTGCAGTATATCTGTCAGGCCACAGGAGGTCTGAGCCTCCGCCAGTGAGAGCCTGGGGTGAATCCTCTGGAACGTTCTCGGTTTCAGCGCCTCCACCTGTGTAGGGTTCTAGGGATGTAGAAGGTTGCCTACACAGGACCCGCATATACAATAACCACATACACAGGAATGTATATAACCTGTTTTTATATATATATTATATATATATATATATATATATATACACACACACAGGATAATCACACACTTAAAATACTAATACTTCCCCTAGAGGGTAACTCCACAATTTAATTCGGTCCCAAGTGTCCTTCACTCCACTAGGTGTGTACCTACCCACCACCGTGTACCCCCACACCGTGTCCACAGCCTAACCCCTTTGTCCTGTGGTCTGCGCTGCCACTGTGTAAGGATAATATGTATAGGATACGTTGATGCACTTAGGAAGGTACCTGCCGAGTGCTCCTGCACTCGAGCCTGCAAGCAACTTCGAAAAGGATCTGCCGCTTGGTGATCCCGTCTGTCATCCAATGCTTCCTCGCACGAGGGTCCGCCAGGGGCGATCCCACCCTGGAGATGGGCTCAAGTCTGTGCTAAAGAGACAGAGACTAAGTCTCTTCTCGGGAAGCGCAGCGTCCGCTGTGTCCCTATCTATCACTAGTACTACTGTGACAGGTTCCCTAGCCTAGGGCCTGTCCCTGTAGTACCACAACTGAGGAGTTAAAGACCTATCTCTTGCCTCTGGGGTTACTGACCTAATGCAGTAATTGCTGTGGCTGCACTGCAAGCCACACTGTCTTTTCTTGTCAGAGCTCACAGCACTGCAGCTGTGCCACTGACAAGACTCAGATTAGGGCAGGGTCCCTACCTAAGGGGCCTTCCCTATGAACTTACCCACTAACCTAGTGGGGAGTGGGGCCTACCTGGGACTGGGGTTTCTCTGGCCTAGTACAGCTGAGCCCTGCTCTGTGTACACTACCTTCTCCAATCTCTTCCTGGATCCAACTGACAAAAACCCTGTCTGCACACAACATTGTTGCAACTCTGCAGCATGAGAATCTGCCAGCTCTATTGGCTGTCTGGCTGCCTGTGACCAGGGTGAAAGTACAGTCCCCAGAGGCTGCTGGGAATTGTAGTCCTTGGCACAGCTCTTTCCTATGGGGACCACATGCGCGATCTTTACTGCGCATGTGCGACGCTGTAATGGCCGCCGCTATGCTTAACTGCGCCTGCGCAACCTCCCAGAGCTCCGGCACACTGGCGATGGCCACCGCTACCCTGGCCAACCTCTGCGCATTGCGCGAACCTCGTGCCGCAACCAAAATGGCGGTGTCCGCCGGGAGAAGTCGCTGTCCTCTTCCCCCGCTGCCACAGGGCTAAGGCAGGGGGCAAAGGAAGATCAGGGGAACCGGGGGTGACCCCTTACACTTGCGTAACACGGCTACTTCTAGTTAATTATTTTTTTAATGAGAACTTAGCAAATGAAGCATA
Source organism: Ascaphus truei (assembly GCF_040206685.1). Taxonomy (NCBI): domain Eukaryota; kingdom Metazoa; phylum Chordata; class Amphibia; order Anura; family Ascaphidae; genus Ascaphus; species Ascaphus truei. Next base: position 11,545,518 of record NC_134490.1, on the reverse strand, counting down.
TCATATTATTAGGTATGTTTCTGTTTGTCACTGGGGCATTCACTGCTATAAAGAATAAATGTCTCCCCCCCCCCTGTTTTACGTTCTGGCTCGCTAATTAGAAATGCAACTAATAAAAACTTCAATTATTAAAAATGGAGCTATAAACTATACTATAAAGTAGAAGCTAAATAGAGTTTACAGCTTTTTCCAATTCATAAAACATGTCACGGTACTTATTACATTATATATTGTGAACAATGCAAAAACTAACCAGGAAGTATATGACCTAATCATTCCCCCCCCTCCCCAACCACTGTGGAGGTTGATTGAAAAAACCCCACAAAAAATGCAATGTTTATATCAGTGTTCAAAACTGATAGCACAGTTTTAGAATTGAGTTGGATGTGCATGGATCGTTTGACTTATGGTTTTAAATTGTGTTTACCTTTACGTAAGAGACGGTAACACACCGAGTTCTTGTGCTGGGATGTATTGAGAAAGTGAGGATATTTAAAAATGGCAGATGACCTAATTTGCTGTATTTTCTCTCTCCCTGTTTCTTCGTGCAATTCCCCCTAGAAAGCTGTAGCCTCCATAAAAAATGCTTTCTTCCACTTTACAGCGCTAAGAAAACATGGTTTCACTTTAAGGCGAGTTATGACCTCACTAAATGGAATGTAGGCCAAGAATTACTAAATAGAGCTGCTACAGTCTGTAGTCCAGACACAGTCTGTGGTAAGCAAGAGCAGTATTAACCCCTCAGAAAACCTTGTGCCACTGTCTGGTTTCAAATACATTTCTCTTTGGGTAATCAGGAAATAAAACCAAGCCAAAGAAGTAAACACATTTATGCCAAGGTGCTCTTTTCAACCTTTTTTTTTGGCTATGGGATTACGGAGATATTTTTTTGTATGTAATAGAATAGCCGCCTAATAATGAAAATACATGTTACTTCTACAAGGAAAGGACTAACATGAGTGCTGGACTTCATTTATTTTTTTCCACAATCTTTTTCTTTATTGGGGACTTGAGGCAGAGATACAGAGAATAACAGCATTGTAGAGTTTGCAATGGAATCATAGGCACGTGACTGCTGAGAATACAAGTCACATCCAATAAAGCATTTTCTATTTTATAGGTAGGAAGAGGGAAAGACAAAGGAAGGGGGAGGGGTGGGAAGACAATGAGAGGGGGGGGAAGGGGTGGGGTGGGGGGTGCGGATGGGAGATGGTATGTCAGACGTCTCCGTTCACACTCGCCCAGGCAAGGCTCAATTTTGGGCCAGGATCTGTGGGAGGGGAGAGGGGTGGGGGCTCCAACGCCAGGCCAAGGTTCCCAGGTTTTGTGAATTTGGGGCATCTTCTGTTTTAACATGGCTGTCAGCCTTTCCATACTCATGACCGTTTATTCTATTAACAACTGTTCTTTTAGAGGGTGCTTTTATTTGTTTCCAGGCCGCTGCAATTGAGCACCTAGCGGCTGTCAGGATAGAGGAGATCAATCTGGATAGTGGAGAAGGCAGGTCCTCTATTGATTTTCCCAGCACATATGTCAGAGGTCCAAGGGGATCTCCAGTCCTAGGGTTTCGTGGAGAAGTTTCTGAATTCTGGACCAGAACTTCTGGATCTCCGGGCATGACCACCAAATGTGGGCCATGTCCCCCTTTTGACCACATCCCCTCCAGCACAAATCTGGTGTGCCGGGGAAGATCTGGCTCTTTCTGCTCGGGGTTAGGTACCACTGGAAAAGGATTTTATAGATATTTTCTTTTGTTATGGTACAAATCGATGTTTTGGTAGCTGATTCCCAGACATCCAGTCCTCAATGTCCATTTGTAGGTTAAGATCAGCATTCCATTTTTGCATATAGGCGTGGGATGGGGGGGGGGGAGGAGGAGTGACGACTCCATCCCCCTATAAATCTCGGAAATTAATCCTCTCTGGTATTCGCCTTTGAGGCAGAGAGATTCAAATTTAGTCAGGGTGGGAAATTTTGAGTTTTGGGAGAGAGCTCGTAGGAAATGTCTGATTTGTAGAAATTTAAACAGGTGAAGGTAGTGTGAGTGATACTTGTCTTGGAAGGACAGAATTTCCTCTTTCTTCAGCAGATCTGAAACCATTCTAATGTCTAGGTCCTGGAATTGACCGAATTGGTTACGGGAGCACCCAGGCGGGAATTCTGAGTTTCCGAAGATAGGGGTGAGTTGGGAGGGGGATTATGATAGGCCATACTTCCCTTTGTTTTTTTATCCAAATAGACCATGTGCATCTCATTGCTCCCAGTTTGAATTTCTGGGTTCGTTTTTCTTTGTTTGTTTGGGACCATAGGATAACTGAGAGGGGGGGTAGGGGATGCGTGATAAGATTCTATCGCCAACCAGCAGTTAGTAGCCGGGGGGATTGTTCCAGACTATCGCCTGGCGTAGTTGAGCTGCTTGATAGTATCTGATCACGTCAGGTGCGCCTAGCCCCCCTCTTGTCTTTGAGGATAGCATGACCGACCTCGGGACCCTGGGTTTGCGCCGATTCCAAATGAATCGGAGTATGTGGGACTGGATATTCTTTAATTCTGATAGTGGTATCGGAACTGGAAGGGTTTGAAAAAAATATAATAATCGGGGGAGGATATTCATTTTAGTAGAGACAATTCTATTAAACCAGGAGATTTGGTGGTTCCATGAGTCTAAGTCCTTTCTAATTTGGTCGAATAGGGGGGGGATAATTAATTTGGTACAGAGATTTGTAGGAATTGGTTATCTTTACTCCTAAATATTTTATGTGGGAAGAGTTCCATCTATATTTATAGTTAGACTGTAGTAATCTCCACCTAGATTCTGGAAGGAAGAAGTTAAGCGCTTCCGATTTGTCCATATTAACCTTATAGTCAGAAACCTGGCTATATTGATCTAGTCATTTTTGGAGGTTGGGAAGGGATATATGTGGGTCGGCGAGGGTCAAGATTACGTCATCCGCAAAGAGGGACATTTTATATTCTGTATCTGCGATTGGGATACCTTTTATACTTGGTTCGGCTCTGATTTGGGCCGCTAGTGGTTCTATTGAGATGGCGAATAGTAGTGGGGATAGGGGGCAACCTTGTCTGGTCCCATTTTTGATTGAGATTGGGTTTATCTGTCCGCCTGGTAGTTTGAGGTATGCTGTGGGGTTTTGGTAAAGAGCGCGGACCCCCTCTATAAAAGGGCCTGAGAAACCAAATTTAAGCATAGTTTGGTCTAGGAAGGACCATTTGATTTGATCAAATGCCTTTTCGGCATCCAGGCTTAGTATCATGGCTTGGAGTTTGCTGAGATGCACATGGTCAATAATATCAATAATTTTGCGGGTGTTGTCAGAGGCCTGTCTTCCTGACACAAAACCCACTTGATTAATATGAATAAGTCTGAGGAGAATCAGGTTTAGTCTGTTTGCTAAGATCTTGCTGAAAGGTTAAAGGTCTGTGTTAAGAAGGGAAATCGGTCTGTAACTACCGCATTGTAGCGGGTCCCTTCCTTCCTTGTGGATGATGGCAAGGTTGGCGGCCGAGGTTGTGCCTGGGATTGGTTCACCCTCCAGGAAGGAGTTGAACATGTCCAGGAGGTAGGGGGAGAGAGTCGACACAAACGTTTTGTAATGGGCGTTGGAGAAGCCATCTGGCCCCGGGGTCTTGGCTACTTTAAGAGAGCTTATGGCTTGGGATAACTCTTCTTGTGAGATTTTTTTGGTTTAGTTTCTCTAGCTCCTCTTCCATAAGAGAGGGCAGGTTGCATTGTGCCAGGTATTGTGAGCTTTATTGGCGGTATTTTGTTCTTGACCTGGGGGGTGAAGGTTGTAGAGATTTCATAGTATTCCGTGAACTTCTGGGCAATGTCTTTTTCCATAAAGGTAATCTGGCCACTCTCTGTGCGTATCTTTGGGATTTGGTTTTTAAGCCTCTGAGTTTTGCGGCTAGTAGTCGGTCTGCTTTGTTGCCCCTGTCGTAGAACCTTTGATTGGTCTATTTCAACGCCCTCTCTACCTCTTCGAGTTATTTGTTTGAGCTCCGCTCTTGTTATGTTAAGTATTTTATATATTTTTTTTGGAGGGGGCATTTTTATGTTGCTGTTCTAGGTTCAAGATCTTATCTGTTAGTTCTTTTTGTGTTTTGAGATAGTTTTTTCTTATAGGAGGCCAACGAGATAAGATCCCCTCTTATTGAGGCTTTATGTGATTCCCATAGCATAGCAGATGCCGAAACAGATCCTCTGTTTATTTCGAAAAATGAGGATAGTTTTTGTCTAACTGTCTCAATTATTTTCGGATCATTAAGGAGCGAGTCGTTTAGTTTCCATTTATATGTGTTGCTTTTTACGAAGGGCAGAGAGAGGGTTATTTCGACAGGGGTGTGGTCAGACCATGTAATTGGGCCTTTGTTGGACTGGGAAAATGCCCGGAGAACATTATTGATGCCTAGAAAGTAGTCAATCCGTGAGTAAGACTGATGAGGAGCTGAGAAAAACATATAGTCCTTCTGACCTAGGTGCTGGGCTCTCCATATATCCACAAGAGAGAAACTTTGTAGAATTTCTCGTGAGTTTTTTGGCCTTTCTTTTGAGTTTGGGCGGAGTGGGGGGTTGCCAGTGTGGCGGATTTGTCTTGGTCGGGGGAGAGGACCATATTGAAATTGCCGTCTTAGATTAAGGAGGTTAATGAGGTCTGGTCCAGTGAGTTGAGTAACTTTTGGAGAAATTGGACTTGATTATCATTGGGGGCATATATCTTAACGAGGGAGATAGGGGACCCCTAGAGGGTACCCTGTAGGGCTAGGAATCTCCCATCTGGGTCTCGTGTTTTTTTTGTTGGAGCGAAAGGGATGTTGTTTTTGACCAGAATGGCCACTCCTCTTTTCTTGTTTGGGGAGGAAGCAAAAAAAGCCTGTGGGAAGGCATGCTTAAATGTATTTGGGGGCTTGGAGGAGATAAAGTGAGTTTCTTGAATAAAGATAATGTCTCCTTTGGTTTTTTTTACGTTCTTGGAGTGCTAGTTTTCTTTTCTTTACTGAGTTAAGTCCTTTTACATTGAGAGAGATAATTTTGATGGAAGATATTAGAAAAAGTTTTGATCCCAGAGCAATACACTCTGAGCCCCATTTGTGTCTCATGACGGGAGTTTGTGGGTTGTTTGTGGGAGGGACATCGTGCTGGGTCCTGGGGGGGTGGAGACACCTGAGAGGTAGGGTAGGGGGGGTGGGGGATGAAGGGAGAGGCGTGGGGGGAGGACACATGATGGGGAAAGTGATTGAGCCCTTGGGGGAGGGTGGGGTAGGGGGGTGGACCCCCATAGGGAAGGTGGGGACCCCCATAGGGAAGGTGGGGACAAGTGGGCCTTCAACGAGCCCTAAAGAGATAACCTTACTCATTGGGGTGAGAAAGGCAGGGGGGGGGGGGTGAAACACCCCTGGGGATCCTTCCGGGACACAGAACATGGATTGGGACAGGAAAGAGGGGCGAGCACCCTCAAGGTGAAATAGAAACCGCTTACAAATAAACTTCAACAGATATCATTTACAACATTTCCTATTAAACCCTTTGAGCCTGATTGCTCTGTATGGCCGTGGGCCTGAAACTGGCGCAGGGTAGGGGGGAGGAGGGGGTGGTAAGGAGGGGAGGGTGGGGGGGAAATGTAGGGAGGGGAGGGTGGGGGGGAAATGTAGGGAGGGTAGATGGGGGGGCGTGGAATTTTTACATGCATTGTATAAGTACACGATTATCTTAGTTTATGAGCTTGGTGGAAACTCACAAATCTTGTATTCACATTTGGAGAGTTCAATACATTTGTGGTGTTTTGGGCAGAGAGTAACCGCTAGTGTGTTGGTATCGGGAGGTGGGGAGGATGGGAGGGGGAGGGAGCAAGTGGACGCGGAGGAGTGCGGGTAGCTTTTGTAAGTGGAGATACTATGAAATCCTCTAGTTCTGTGTAAGCTGGGGAGAGCTATCAGGGCGGCATGTGTTTATTACTAAAACAAGGGGGGGGGGGGGCAAGTGATAGGTTATATGTATACAACCTTACTCTCCTGGTCCACAGAGCGACCGTTCGTAGGAGGTGGTTGGAAGTCCATGGGAGAGGGGGGGGGGGGAAACAACTTGGCCGTTGTTTAAAGGGGGGTCAGTTCAGGGAGAAAGACCCCAGTGCGGATTGCCAACTTCGTCTCATCGGACGTGTAGTCTTCCGGAGAGGGCAGCTGGGGTGGGGGCGTTCCAGGAGTCCGCCGGGACCAGTGATGGGCAGGAACCAGGCTTGCGAAGATGGAGGAGCTCAGCAGGTGCCTGGACCGGATCGGAGATGTGACGCCGGACAGGAGCCACTTCCACTGGAGGTAAGTGCTTGGAGAAGGTAAATAGGGAGCCAGCAGAGGATGGTTTGGTGGGCTCCGGGAGGGTGGAGGAGCATGTGGAGGGGTGGGGGAGCGCATGGAGGGGGGGGGGGAGAGGGGGAGGGAGGAGCGGTTTGAAAAGGGGGGTGGGGAAAAAAAGGGGGGGGGGAAGAGGGCAAGCGAGGTTGGGGGGGTAGAGGGGGCTCGAGGATTAGCTTAGGGGGGGGCGATTTTCATAGAAGGGATCCATCCTTAGGGGGTTCAGGATCAGGGCCGGGTGTAGGAGGTTTTCCAGAGATAGCCTGCCCTGGGGCACGGTGGAGAGGGGAGGACAGGGTGCAGGATCCGCGGTACATCGGCCATCTTTCGGGAGCTGAGGGACATCGGGTGGGTGCTGGTCGTCGACTCGGGTAGGCTGGTAGCAGGAACACCTCCGCAACATTTTTTGGAGCAATAGAAGGTAGTTTGGGTTTGCTCGGATTGAGAAATTGGCAGGTGGTTTTAGTCAGAGGCACTGGGGGGGCCTCTGATTAGCCAGTCGCTCTGAGGTCCGAGGGGTCTCCTCTTCTGCAGGGCGGGCTGTGGACTTGGAATTCATTCTGCGGTCTTGTGGTGGATTTAGCTCCAGTGCTTTGAGGAATGACAGGGAGTCTTCCGGCCTGGATATGGTATGATGGCGGCCATTTCGCAGGACGATCAATTTGAAGGGGAAGCCCCAGTGGTAGGTGATGTTTCGCTCTTTCAGGATGTTAATGAGGGGCTTCATCTCCCTCCTTTTTGCGATTGTGGCCCTTGACAGGTCACTGAAGATATGGATCGTGTTCTCTTCTATGTGGAGATCTCCCGCTCTCCTGCTTGCGGACATAATCCTTTCTTTGGCCGAAAACATGTGGAGTTTAATAATCACTTCCCTGCGACAGTTGGGATCGGTGGATCTGAGACCTAGAGCGCGGTGAGCCCTGTCCATCTGCAGGTCATGGACAGATAAGTCTGGGACCAGGGATAGAAACAGTTTGTGGAGGTAAGCCTGGAGGACATCAGGGGAAACCTCTTCTGGTATGTTTCTTATACGTAGGTTCTGCCTTCAATCCCTGTTTTCTTGGTCCTCCAGGGCGTCCCTTAGTTCGTCGACTACATGGCCCAGTCTGATCACCTCTTCTGTGTTGCTTTGAGATCCTATTATGTCTCTGACCTTGTGCTCCAGCACCCCTGTGCGCTATGTTAGGCCATTCAAGTCTGCCCTTAATCCGTCTAAAGCGGTGTTCAGGACTTCCTGAAATCCCTTTCTCATGCTGAGAAAGAGGGAATCAAAATATTGTTTATTTAAGCCGAATTCCGGCAATCCCCGGTTGTCTGCGTCTGGTGTTGGCTCCACGTTTTTGGCTTGCATGCCTTCTTGGCGCCATCTTGTGAGTCACAGTTCTGCTCCAACGGGCGCTGTGCGGGGGCAAAATATTTGGTGACCCCCTGGTTTTGGGTCCCTTTTCCCCTTGAAAGCATCGTCTTCTTTTCTTGGGTACTTTGGGGTAGTTTTGGGAGATTTTGGTGGTGGTATATGCTCTGTCTGACGAATTCTGTGAGGGTTTTCGGGAGCTCCTCTTCTACCCGACCATGCTCCGCGACGTCACCGGAAGTCTCCTCGCTGGACTTCATTTTTAAGAGTACCTTCATATCACGCGTCACTGTTTTGGAGAGATTGCTCTGATGCATCATTAGAAATCCCTGCCATAAGCTTGCCCTGAAGTGGAAATCAAAAATGATGATCGAAATGTTGTAATACTTCTCTGGTATTAGCAAGGTAACGAACTGTAGCTTGTTTTTGGTTGGTTTCAGAGAATAAGAATTGCCAGAGCAAGAGGTCCTTCTGTACTAAAATGTTAAGAGCTTTTGGGAAATATGATGAAGTTGTTCACGAAAAGAGCAGAGCATGTAGCAGGCATTCATCAGAGGCATATGCAGTAAAGGAATCCACACTGCCTGTTGGACACAAGGGAATCCAAAATATAAGAGCCAAGTTTTTAGTGCAGTGTGAGATTTCAGGGCGGGAATCAAATAGACAAGGTAGGCCAATGGGTGCTTCTGGCCAATATTTTCTGTGTTTCTAAGTACATAAAGTTATGCTGAGTAAAAAAGGTTACAAAAAACAGCAAAGATAATACAACAAAGATAATACAACACTTATAAACGCTCCATGTCTACAAACCCACATCTCCCCATAGACATTCAGCATTCAATGCTTGAGACGTGAATGTGTTTTGTTTTATCTTTGCTGTATATTTCAAGGTAATTTTCAAATAAAAACATATGTATCATTTTGTATGTTGTCCTCTAATTTGTGTAACACTGTATGCAGATTTCTAGTCACAATTAAGTTTTGCACTGCAGAGCTCGCTACATTCTCAAGTTGCACTATTTATTTTAATACAAGGAAAGGTGGATGGAATGGAGGGTAAGAATAAGTCTAATACTTAGAATGGGTATGAGGACACACTATTTTGAAAATACATTGTACAGTCATTTAAAGAAATAATACGCAGTGACTTTCTTCACATTTTTTTTTTTTTTTAACCTGGTTCCATTTCTTAAGGTAGTTTTTGTTGTTGGTTCTTGGGCTATTTAAGTTTGGGAAATGTCTCCCTAAATAGCAAGTATTCAATTAATTAAATGTAGCCAGGTTCCCTGTTGGTTACTATTCTGCCCTTGGGCTGGCAGTAAGCCCTGGTACAATCCGGTTGCCAGTCGTTGATATGGGGTTTCCCCCTCCGAGGAGCTGCATTTGTATGACAGCAGGAGGCAGTGACATCAGGCCTGGGCATGACCAATAATGATCAAGACCTGGTGCCCTCCTCCTGGAAGTACTTAAAGGCAGGACCACCCTAAATTTAGTGTGTCCTTACTCGTTGAGGAAGGCAGGTCGCACAGTGGATAGGCTGAGATGGGCCTTCTCCAGTCCACTTCCCTCTGGGGGCTAGCGAGTGTGGACCATACTTCCTGCCTCTGCTATGGAGTAGGGAAGAGCTAGAACGGCTGCGGGTGCCCATGACCTGTTGTGACGGTCCAGGGACCATGATCCGGTGAATAGCTGAGAGTACTGCATCGGGCAGAACCTGCTTTGTTCCTGTAACTGTACAGAAAAGTAAAAAAGCCGTTCCTGTGCGTTCCTCCTGCCTGGTGCGTGACCTTACTGGGGGGGAGAGGTAATAAGTTCTACCGTGGGAGATCACCTACAGTTCCTGGAGCTTACGGCAGATGGAGGCGCTGCACTGCTGAAGAGATATGTAGGGTATGAACCCCAGAAGCCTAGTCCTGTGTCTCCACTACCACAGGTGGACGACTCAGCCCTCCTGTTATCAGCAGGTATCATGCACCACACGACCAGTAATAGCAGAATCTCCCACCGGGTGGGGGAAACACACTTACATAAATATGTCTGTTTCTTTTCATTTATTATTATTAAAAAAAAAAAAAAAAGACATTGATTTGAGTGTTTAAAATACATTTTACACAGGCGTATGTAAATATACATTTTAATAAGCATTTTACACGCACACGCATAAAAATATAAATAGATATTCCACGTTCATAGTCCAAGTGCCCAAATTCCGCATCATTCATCACATAAATGGTTAAAGGTGCACTCCTTCAAATGTTTTCTTTAATTTTGGTAGAAGCGCATATGGCATTGCAGTACATCGCCCAACACTATCCTGGTCATGTGTTGCATTCAATTATCGTTACAAATGCTAAACGAGCATTTATCGCGTGAGCTTCATTCCTTTGGAAAAATGGCATTTTGTTAAAGGTCTATGATTTTTGATCTCTTAATTGCACCATCATAAAATAAAAGGAAAATGTCACCTATGTATACAGCATTGTTCAGACGTAATCGAATATAAAATCACAAGCTGTGCTGCATAATATTCAGAAGAGAGAGCGAGCAGGAATACAATTAACAGGCATAAAAACATAACCTGCTGTGGTCCGTCAAAGGGAAGTGCAAAATATAAAGGAGAATAACTGAGGGCTCCAGACTTTATTCTGGCTACCATAACATGGTGGAGTCTTACTGGCGTTCTGGAGGAACCATGTCTAACAACATACTCTTGCAGCTTTTTGCTAAATGTTTAACAGATGTTTATCTGGGAGTAGTGTCTCAGAATGATATTTTTTTTTGCTTGAGATTAACTGACAGCTGAGTCTGCAGTTTGGCTTGTTCAGGTAGCAAAGTTTAATTGTCAGTTTAATAGACATATTAATTGCAATTGCTGTGCTACCAGTTTTATAGCCCTAATTGTGCAATATTGTGCAATTAGGCAAGAGGAGAAATACTACACATTTCTGCGTATGCAATGTTATGTGAAACAGAAATTCTCAGTAGAGAGCTACTTGTGTGTCCCTGATTCTTGACAAATAACAGTATTTGGTGAGCGCCTGATTTTAAGTGAAATGAAGTGTTCTCTTTATTTTATTTATTTATCAAATGTTTTACCAGGAAGTAATACATTGAGTTACCTCTCGTTTTCAAGTATGTCCTGGGCATAGTTAATATGACAAATACATGGTTAAAAATACAGTTGCATAAATGAACAGGGTATACATTATATACAATACATTGCATGCACAGTTGGAGAAGATGTATATTATAGGCTTATGTAACAGTTACAGACCAGATTAAAATGTGAGACAGCCTTAGTTTTGAAAGAACTTAAACTGGTGGCGGCTGTGAGTCTCCGGTAGGTTGTTCCAGTTTTGGGGTGCACGATAAGAGGAGCGGCCGGATACTTTGTTGAGCATTGGGACCATGAACAGTATTTTAGGGGGTCATGCACTAAGCAGCGGAAAATTGCATTCGCCAGGGTTTTGAATTCGCCATGTTTTTGGCGTGTTGCCTTCGCTGTATGCAGGAAAGGCAGAATCTCTGAATCACAGCGGGAGCAACATTGCCAAACATGACGAGTAACCGGTGGCGAGACAGTCTGCTTTGCGAGAAGCCGTCCCCTGCCGAGATGTGTCTGCAGCAGAGAGAGATCCGCCGCTCTCTCTGCGCAAACATCGGCACATTAAAAAAATCTTTTAAATACAATTTTATTCATAGTGTACATGTGCAGGGGGTCTCAGGAGCTGAACCGCATTAGTTTCAGGTCCGGGGACCCCCTGCTTCCCGAGATACAGGCCCCGTTATGAGGTGCCGGTATCCCTCTGCATTTAAATGTCTCGATCACGTGACCGCGGAATGTAAACAAAGCAGAGGGATACCGGCACCCCATAAAGGGGCCTGTATCTCGGGAAGCAGGGGTCCCCGGACCTAAAACCAAAGCTGTTCAGCTCCGGAGACCCTCTGCACATCTACACTATGAATAAAACAACCATATCAATAAACAATTATTCCTTACCTTTTCAGCTATGTGATATGGTAACGAAGCAGCATGAATATATTTTTAATAGTTTACTGTGAGCAGGGGGTCCCCTGAGCTGAACCGCATTGATTTGTGGATCAGGGACCCCCTGCTTCCCGAGTTACAGGCCCCGGTATGTGTCATCGGGTGCCAGTGTCGCCGCCATCTTTATAGCGTCCCATACGCGACTTGCCCGCTATAAAGATAGCGGCGACACTGGCACCGATGCCCCAAACCGGGGCCTGTAACTCGGGAAGCAGGGGTCCCTGAGCCACAAATAAATGCGGTTCAGCTCAGGGGACCCCCTGCTCCCGCACAATATTATGAAAATACATTAATGCTGCTTCATTACCATAGCGGATAGCTGCTAAGGCAATGAAGGGGTTAAGGCATAATAGCATGTTTATTGGGGACAATTGCCCCCAATAAACATTGCAATAAACAACATACACCCCCTGTGCCCCCAACAACCCCTTTACCCCCATTACATATATCACATTTTTGGGATGCACAGCAATGATACTATAGGCCGGCGGTGGCCCTTGGGTGTTCCCCGCAGGCCTGCAGTACCAATTCAGTGTACCCCCAAAAAAATTACAACACATAAATACACCACCCTTAACACATACACTATAGTAATGTACAAAATTAATATAATATACCCACCCTTCACCCATTCATTTGTACAGTGGCTTCATTGCAACTATTTATATACATATAGATATAGATATAGATAGATATACACATGATAACCAATATACAAAGAAATGTTTAAGGGTTAACAAAAACATGCACAAATAAAAATACCACTTCTCCATATCAGCCACAGTCTAACAAAATCCTATTTCCTAATAAAATCATTCTCATCTGCCAATCAAAAGCATCAAATGCCAATCAAAACATTGAATTTACATTGTATACATGATGCATAAAATCTCTGCACCATGTACACTCTGCCAATCAATGTTAACAATAAAATATTCAAAAGAAAATACACTGAAATCCAAACAAATATACTATTTAAACCAAGCAAAGCCCGCCCCCCCCCCCCCAGCCCCCTACATCCCCCACTGTCGGTGGCCCTGCTCAGGTGTACTCCACAAGGAACATTACATTGTCAACCAGGAAGTGGAGTTGGTCTGCTTTTAAAGAAAGCTAGGGGTAGGGAGCTACTACAGTTATGTGCACTCATTTCGGTGCTAGATGGCAGTGTGACTTGGGCCTGGGACATGGTAAAGCAGACCCCGCTGAGCCGCGCTGAGCAGATGCACTTACCCTTTGCATCTGCAATCAGGGCGGCTTTAGGAGCCGCTTCCGCACGCATGCGGAGGCTCAGAAAATTTCATCAGACAGACAGGTTTAACTTTTTGCGCTGAGGGGAGCGGAGGAGCGGTCACGTGACCGCAAACATCCAATGGGAGCGAGGGACTAGACCCGCCTCCCGCCTTCGCTCCGCCTCCACCAGATTGAGCAGGCGAAGCAGAGCAGGAGCATGGCTCAGCGCGGCCCGAGGCACCATGTGCGGAGCCTTATACAGTCTCTTTCAACCTGACAGCCTGCTCCAACACTCCATCCGTTCTTCCTGCCATCCAATCCCATATCTCCTGTCGTGTTGCCAGGCACATGGACAGCATCTCCCATTCCCCATCGCACCATGTGATTGGTGATCCAAATCTGCAAACACACCTATATACTGTTTAAAAGCCCATACATATTTACCCATTTCTAATATTCATAAAATTTGGCCAAAGTATGATAAATTTGCCCACCACACCATAGGTAGCTCCGGACCGAGCAAGCTCAGAGGACGTTAAAAAAAGGATGTATTTTAGTCTTATCTTGCCTATGTATACATTGGTCATTATATACATGGGCTTGATGGACCCAACACCAGCTTCGGGTAGGGGATAAAATTGTTTGCAATTTGTGTAAACTAGCCCGATATCTCGTGGTATCCGGTTAGGGAATAGCCTCTGAATAAGCAGTTTGGCGTTTAGCACCCGTTTCCATGTTTTGGAAATCGCATCGATATAAATATGCATTATTGTATGCGATAACATGCTAATGAATTTCCCCCGGTAAAAACAATGCATAGGGTTTTTTCTTTAATGTGTATTTTTATCCCCAAGCCCGGCTTTTGTATTAAATAACAAAGCAAGTTGTTTAGAGAAATGCAATTAGCCTAGTTGTATTGGTGGGGATAATTCTCTGTAGTACAGATGTGTTGTTTTAGGGGACACTGCATTAAAATGGCTGCACCTGCATTAATCTGTTAGTGGGATCTGTAATATGCTCCTAGAAATGGCAGATGGCAGACAAGACCCATTTGACCCACCTAGTGTGCCCATGTTCCGATCTGCTGGGCTTTCTCCCCTCCTACATTTACTCTCTAGGCAGAAAACAAAATGGCAGCCAAAAGTAATGGAACATCAAAAGTTTTTTCCCCCAAAACTCATTGACTCACACAGCTGCCAATGTAATGTAGTATTGTGGTACCAGCTTACCCTCTATAGAATGTAGCTGCACCCCTCCTTCTCCTCCTGAGGAAAGATTCCACGGGTGTTTGCCTCATTCCTCTTAACCCTTTACCCACCACATCTCTGAATTTCTCAGATTGGTGGATTAAAGGACTTTTATTTTTAAATTAATGTAATGAAAACACATATGCAATTACATTTTAACAATAAAAACATTATTTTTTTTAAACAATATGCTGAATATTATGTTTTTAATTAAAATTGTTAATTGTTTCCTCTGGTTTTTTTTGTGTGTTTTTATGCCTCCACATCACAATAAGTATCATTATTATGACACTTTTCTTGGTTATTTTTGTGGGGATTTTTTCATCATTCAATCCTAGTTTTGTATGTGTGATGGTGCTCTAACAGTGCTAGGACCAGATATATGGAAGGGAGTGTAGACTGGGTATGTAATAAATAATAGTACTAAACCTTAAGTGGGCATAAGGTACCCTGAAGGTTGGGGTGGGTTGTCCAAAGACACCCCCCTCTTCCTCATTGGGTTAGCCCTAGGTATGTACTCACGTACTGTTCTTCCCAGAATCTCCCTTCCACGGCGTGCAGCTGTTGATATAAAAGTTCCAAAGGCCAGGGTGTGCAGCGCACAGCAAAGATGATGAGAGCAGGTCTTGCAGTAAAATTCCTTTATTATGACTTACCAATAAAGGAATTTTACTGCAAGACCTGCTCTCATCATCTTTGCTGTGCGCTGCACACCCTGGCCTTTGGATCATTCAATCCTAGACTGCAGCATTTAAGAATATGTGATGTTGTATGATCATCACTCTCCCGTTGTGGATGACCAAATACACAATCTGTAATATATGTATATTTCTTTATTTGTATACCATCCATGTACATAGTACTTTACAGTAGTAATAGATTCAACAATATAACAAGGGTGTAATACACAATTCATAATTGGTGCAAGCTCTTCAAACACAAAAGTAACCATTATGAGAAGGAGTCCCTGCCCTGAACAGCTTAGATTCTAAGTGGAATAAATATATGGAAATAAATTACTAGTTAATAGAGTGTTTATATGAACCACAATTAATTTATATCTAATAGACCTAATACCTATGCATTATGTCACTGGGTACTAGGGGAACAGGTTGGTTTACTAGTCATACACTTCATATTGCTACAGTATGCTGTAACTAAAAGAATAGTGTTCACAGCTTTTGTAGACTAGAGGTTGACTTGTGAATTCATTTCTTGATTGGACAAGTGTCACTTCCTGCCCTGATGCAGCTGTGCAAGTTATTCCCATTTTATTGACTACTGTGCATTATTTTTGCATGGCGACGTTACAGGCCCATTTCCTCATCATGGCACGGTGGCACTGTTACTTTATAGTTTATTTGGTGCTGTGTAGGCATTTTAAAAATGTATTTTAGAATTAAATTAAATCTTCAAGATGATTGGCGTTCATTACATATGCTGTCTTGAATGGGAAAGGGTGTATCAGCTTATGCAATAGGTTTTTAAGTTGGACCCTAGTTAAAATTTGATTTGAGTTCATAATTTATAATAAAGCTCAGTACCACAATATTATGCCACAATTATTTCCAGTTTTCCTTAGTAGTTTCTTCTTTAGCAATAAACAGGGTTATTTAAGTACTTTATTGTGTGACACATTCTATGACCAAGATAAATCCTCAGTACTGTTTGTAGGGCAGGGGGTGGCCAACTCCAATCTTCAAAGGCCACCAACAGGTCAGGTTTTCAGAATATTCCTGCTTCAGCACAGGTGGCTCAATCGGAAGGCTCAGTCTTTTACCGATTGAGCCACCTGAAAATATCTGGAAAAAACCTGACCTGCTGGTGGCCCTTGAAGACTGGAGTCCCCCCTGACTGGAGTCCCCCCCCCATGTAGAATTTCGAAATTAGCCCTTGAACAATTCATTGCATTACAAGTATCAAAGTAAATCTAGACAGCCGATTTGTTGCTGTGTTGTGTATGACATAAAGCTTCCTCCCCAACCACATACTAATGGTGAGGGGAATAGTCATGACTTTCATTCATTATAAGAGTGGGGAATCCACACAGATCAGGGTTTTTTTTTATACCCGTTATTTATTATTCTGTTTTGGTTCCCAACCACTTATCTCTTGGTAAATGCATCATGGGTCTGTCTTTCAAACTGGGCAGTGATGCATTTTACATCATCCAGAGTGTGGTCTATAAGAACCAGTGCTATTTGATATGCTCAGCATGGTCAGGTTCCCTGGTGTCTACATAAAAGTAAACAATGTCCTATTATAAACGACTTATTCTGGTGGCTTTGGAGAAAGAAGATTGGTAACCTTGGGAGTAGGTCATACAAATCCCGTAATCTTTCTTTACTGCTGCCATAAGCAGATAAGATTACCCACTATGTGGTGAAGCCAGAATTATTGCATACTAATGTAATATTTTGGATCTTGTTTTTCACTGGTTAAAGGACCAGCTGATGTATTTATACTTAAAATGTCATATATATCATATTCTTTAAATTTGACGAAAAACCAAGCCGTTTCTTACCTGGAGCCAAACTGCAGTAATGATACTTTGACAAACCACTCTATTATGTCTTAATTCTGTTTTATGCAATAAAATTATCTTCAAGTTGCAAACGGAATATACACGTATTTACATTTTTTATCATTTCCCAAGCACAGCTAGGCAAGCTACAGCAAGTATTTGGGACCTAATTATATCGCTTTAAAGTTGTGCGTGTGTGTGTGTGTGTGTGTGTGTGTGTTTTACATGTATAACAAAGATGATCTTTTTTGCTTGTTCTAGATCCATGGAAGTATGCATCGAATGGACATTGCCTTGGAATTAATGAACTGGAGATAGGGGTGAGATCACGCAAACATTTTCAGAAAATTTCTCAGTGAAGGGCTCTGCAAACATTTACTGATTTGCTAGTTAGGTGAGTATTTCTAGTCATTTTTTTCTGTAAAAATGTGGCCAATGATGTCCTTTATTCCCTAGCAAAATCTACATTTTTGGGGCAACTGTTTGTCTCCGTGTTTCCATGCGATTATGACCTGCTTCTCTCATTTTATAAAATTCTGCTTGAATGAAGCTTGTTGGGGACGTGGAGTTGCAACTTGATGAGAGCATTAGTGGGTAAAGTTTTATCCTTCCTGTATTATTAATTATTTTGTACGTGCAATTAAGGTTTTCCTCTAACAGATTGTGGATATATTGATTTTGATCCCTGTGTTTTGATGTCCAGACTTGTAACATCATCTTTTGAGAGACCGCTCACTTAGAGCAATTTTGCTGAGTGTTTATAAAGTGTATACAACAAAATACAAAGAAGGCCAAAGCTATATCCAATATGACAAAAATATACAGTGAAATACCCATATGTCTCTTGAAAAAAAGGGTAGTTTGGTTAAACCCTTTGGCCAAAACATTTTAAGCCTGCAAGCCACTTCAAGGCGTGACCAAATATTGCAGGTCCTAACACCAAGTGATTAAAATTCTTCTTTACCTCTATAGTTGGAGGAAGAATGATCGCATTGGATCTGTCACAACCAGTTGCATGTAAGAACTGCTTACTTGGAAAGTGGGGAGGAGCGAGCTTAAACCCTGTATATTTTTGTCATATTGGATGTAGCTTTGGGCCTCTTTATTTTTTGTTGTATACATGTAGCCACGCCCAGTAGCACTCCAATTGACACTTATATATTTTTATATATTATATTGTAATTTTTGAGGGTTTCTTAGAGCTTGCTGGGTAACTGTGGGTAAAGTGTGTCAACACACAACAGATATTATTTAATGATGGTTCCTGTATGATGATGACATTTAGAGTAATTATATGTAAAAGCTATTACTATATTTTACTGTGTGTGTGTATTAAATCAATGATCTGTTCTTCTATAGTGTTTGAAGGTTAAAATAACTGTAGTGTAATGGACAGATATTCATTCACATCACCCTTGGAGATGGGGCAGTCTAAACATCTAGGTCAGACCTGCACAACATGCGGCCCGCCGGCACTCACTGTGCGGCCCGCAGCGGCGCCTTCCCGCCTCCTCCCTCCCCCAAGTCCGCTCTCCCTCTCCGCCACCCGCCGCGAGCCGAGTCCGCCCTCCCCCTCCCCCCCCGAGCCGAGCCAGCGAGCCCAGCCCAGTCCGCTCTCAAGACTGCACGCTCTAGCAGTGCGGCACTCCCGGTGCCCGCTGCTTGCAAGCGCGCGCAGTCCTGCCTGCTCTCCGCCGTGATCTGTGGTGCCGGGGGATATGTGAGGTGCAGGGGGGTGAGGTGAGGTGCAGGGGGGTGAGGTGAGGTGCAGGGGGTTGAGGTGAGGTGCAGGGGGGGTGGAATGTGTGTGACGTGGAGGGTGAGTATTGTGTGTGTGTGTGAGATGTGGAGGGTGAGTATTGTGTGTGTGTGTGTGTGTGATATGGAGGGTGAGTATTGTGTGTGTGTGTGTGTGTGATGTGGAGGGTGAGTATTGTGTGTGTGTGTGTGTGATGTGGAGGGTGAGTATTGTGTGTGTGTGTGTGTGATGTGGAGGGTGAGTATTGTGTGTGTGTGTGATGTGGAGTGTGAGTAGTGTGTGTGTGATGTGATGTGGAGGGTGAGTATTGTGTGTGTGTGATGTGGAGAGTGAGTATTGTGTGTGTGTGTGTGATGTGGAGGGTGAGTATTGTGTGTGTGTGTGTGTGTGTGTGTGTGTGTGTGTGTGTGTGTGTGTGTGTGTGTGTGTGAGATGTGGAGGGTGAGGTGTGTGTGTGTGTGTGTGTGTGTGTGTGTGTGAGATGTGGAGGGTGAGTAGTGTGTGTGTGTGTGTGTGTGTGTGTGTGTGTGTGATGTGGAGGGTGAGTATTGTGTGTGTGTGTGTGTGTGATGTGGAGGGTGAGTAGTGTGTGTGTGTGTGTGTGTGATGTGGAGGGTGAGTATTGTGTGTGTGTGTGTGTGTGATGTTAAGTGTGTGTGTGTGTGTGATGTGGAGGGTGAGTATTGTGTGTGTGTGTGTGTGTGTGATGTGGAGGGTGAGGTGTGTGTGTGTGTGTGTGTGTGTGATGTGGAGGGTGAGTATTGTGTGTGTGTGTGTGTGTGTGTGATGTTAAGTGTGTGTGTATGTGTGTGATGTGGAGGGTGAGGTGTGTGTGTGTGTGTGTGTGTGAGATGTGGAGGGTGAGTATTGTGTGTGTGTGTGTGTGTGTGTGTGTGTGATGTGGAGTGTGAGTAGTGTGTGTGTGTGTGTGTGTGTGTGTGTGTGTGTGTGATGTGGAGGGTGAGTAGTGTGTGTGTGTGTGATGTGGAGGGTGAGTAGTGTGTGTGTGTGTGTGTGTGTGTGTGTGTGTGTGTGTGTGTGTGTGTGTGTGTGTGTGTGTGTGTGTGTGTGTGTGTGTGTGTGTGTGTGTGTGATGTGGAGGGTGAGGATTGTGTGTGATGTGGAGGGTGAGGATTGTGTGTGATGTGGAGGGTGAGGATTGTGTATGGGTAAAGGGGAGAGATGGGGTGTCAGATGGGGAGTGACAAATGTTGATGATGGGGTGCTGGAGATATGAGGATGATGATGAGAGGTGCTGGGGGAGAGATGATGATGATTTTACACGTGCGGCCCGAATCTGTATTCCTTGGAGCAGTTCGGCCCTTCTCACTTGACAAGTTGTGCAGGCCTGATCTAGGTAGATTGTCTTCCTGGGTTTAATGACCGTTTGTTTTACAAGCCGTGACTGATGACCATACAACAGTTTATAACACATGGCTTTTAAACATCATTTAAAGTAGGGGAAAAAAGCACATGTTAAGTGCTGCATAGTTTTTTTTGTCAATGTATCAACATTGGTATTTCCTGGTTCCTCTCCCACAGATAGTTTCATAGTTTACGTTTTTTTTCTCGTCCTGCCCCGCCCTCACAAAACTCAAGATATGGCCTGTAAGATCAAGTAATACAAAGTGATGTCATTTATTACATTGGCTGAACCCAGTGCCTTTCTCAATTACAATGATTTGATATTTATTTTAGCTTCTCTGTTTATGGAGAACTTTACAGCATAAGTGTAATAGTCATTCAGAAATTGGAACATAAAAAAAGACAATGCAGAGATTGGGGAAAAAAAACCAAGACATTGGGAGAAGGGCACCTGTTAGGTTCCCGGTCTAAATGTATAGTTTAACAATGTTACATTGCTGAGCGGCTTCACTTTATAACAATAGATCGTTAGGTGAATTGCATCTACTAACAGAAAATTTAAATAGCACAAACAAACTGTTCAAGTGGTAATAGATACTTGGTTTCCTTTAGTTTTTTTACTCAAACAAATTCTGACACTGGTGAAGTATTAAGTATGTTCAAGGTTTCTTACTTGCCACAGGCTTGTGTACCTGAAGGTGTGAAAGAAGAACAGGCATGTCAAGTATGCAAAATCCATCTTTACAAAGGCGTTACTACCACATATTAAAAAATTAAATTAAAAAAAAAAACCTGTTTAATGAGCTATTAATGCAAACCTCACTGATCAATGCAAACAGCTGAATGTTCTGCTTTTTAAAGTTTTACTGCTATATTGCTAACCTAGTATGCGCATTGTGTGCAGAGATTTAGAGAGGGATTGAGACATTAATAGTGGGAGAACTATAAAAAAAAATAAGTACAGACTATCAAATATAAAAGTAAAAATAAAAAAGTGCTTGTCCCCCAGAGGGCTTACAATCGAAGTAGTATTGTGTGAAATGCACTGGTTAATTGAAGCAGGATGTTTTTATGCAGTGTAGTCATGTTACAGAGTATGCATAGGCTTTGTTATAAAGGTGACTTTTCGGGTAGATATGGAGAGAGCGAGTATGGCATCAAGATTGGCCCAAAGGCACATGGATTTTGTGTTGACTATGGACATTTACATCTGCCTGGCTTTTCAAGAGAACCCTGTGTGTGGTTTTTGCTGCCATCTGTAATTTGTCATGTTTGTGTGTTAGGCTTCGTTTGTAGTGCATGCGCGCGTGATGGAGCACATGGTGTCGCACGCCTGTCGCCCGAGCGGTCCGTGCACTCATGAGATGGGGGAGGCAATGGGGAGACGTGGCGGTGACGTCACAAGGCTGGTTTGCCCTCATTGGCTGAACCGCTCACGTTACGCGGCCATCGTGCGAAAAAACAAAATAATTTGTCTGTTCAAAAATCTGCCATGCCGTCGCACTTCATCGCGCGCGCGGTTGCGCGCACTTGCGCGCACTATGGCCAGCCCGATAGAGCTACTGCATTTTGTTCCGGCACGCACTATAAATCGCGGCCTTACCCTGCAAACTATTTGCTCCTGAAAGGTTGTGCAATGACGAAAAGAACCAACACCCAGGAAGACTTTTAAATGATTGGGGGTTGGAGACTGTTACTGTTGAAATGTAAACATGACCTTTGAACCCTACTTTTGTCTGCTTGTTGAGAGATTAGGCTTGGTTTTGACACCCTCTTTGAAGCTCAGTTTGTTCAACTTCAGAAAGCACTCACCTCATTTAGTTTATGGTCTCTTGAGTTGTGAAGATAAATAAGGGGGAGGGGTGAAGACATGCAAATAGATTCTTTTTTTTTTTTTTTGTGGTGGGCTGCACTTTTAGGATAACAAATTACCTTTTGTGTATCTAACCCAGTGTAAATCGGCAATCCTCATAGAGGCCTAGGAACACCCTGCCTAGGAGACCACTTCATTGGTCTCTTAATACTTGTGAGCACAGAGGTAGCTGCATGCAATGGAATGGAATGTCAATGCACTGAATATTCCGAGTCTGCATTGTTTGCGTGTATTGGGGTAGTCCCTTCTGGGAATTAAATACAATAATTCCAAAGTTACGTTTAAAAGTTTAATATAGGTGACTGACGCAATTAAAAAAATGATTGTGTTTTAAATCACAAAGTAATTTTTACATGCAATGATCTACTGTGACGGACCTAGGATTCCTACAATTTTCATGTCATTTTTAGATTTTTTTCTGTAAAATATGAAGAAAAATAAGGGGGTTCCTTTTTTTCTGACCACCGTGTTTACAGGTAAATTGTTATTCCAGATTAGGTTCCCTTTTTTTATTATTAAGTGTAAAGGGTTTTCTCCCCCCAATCGCAGATTATACTGTGGGTGCGGAGAAAGATACGGTGTTACCATAGGTGTGGTGCGTTACCTGTTTGCTCACAGGAGGGCTGAGCTTCCGCCACGGGGAACCTGGGGCAATATATACTTAGGGTAACCACTTCCTCAATTCAGCGCCTCCACCTGCGATGGCTCCCACCATAGGGGGAGTGGTTCCTTGCAGGACACATACAAATAATCAATACTCACACACAGTGATATATAAATTAACTAATACCATTTACTGGGAACAGCATATAACACAAGACCATGCAAACATATCAGAACAGGTGTCCCTCTCTCGAGGAGACACTTACTGCGACGTCCCGCAGGACGCTTCCCCAACACCAGGTGATCCCACCCAGTGTCCAAAGAACCCCACCCAATGTCCCGCACTCTTGCAGAGAGAGGCAATGGGTGACTGCGCAGTCACTATTACACTAAGGGCACGTTGGTGCACTTATGACCGTATAGTACCTGCCGAGCACTCCGGTGCTCGGATCAGCAACAACTTCACAAAGGATCAGTCGTAGGATGACGTCATCTGATCCCCAACCGGACTCTTTGCACGCGAACCGCCAGGGGCGATCCCAACCTGGAAACAGTCTCTGAGGACCCCAACTTGGATCCGAACCTCTTAGCAGGAACCGCAGCGTCCGCTGAGTAGCTATCTAATCTACCCTACTGTGGCACGATCCCTAACATAGGGCCTGTCCCTGTCGCACTACAAACTGGAGGATGAGAACCTATCTGGGACCTAAGGGGTTAATAACCTACTCCTTTCCCCTTACTTTTCCCGGTTCTACTCTACCCCTGCAACTAACCTTCGCAGTCCTGAATAACTAATCACTAGCACTCGCAGCACTAGCCGTAACGCGTTGCAATCTACTGGGTGTGTACAGCGACTTAGCTGCACGCTAAACCCTATGCATTCTTGTCAGGCCTCACAGCACTGTCAGCCGTGATCCTGACAAGACAGCACACTCTCGCAGTAAGGGCAGCGTCCCTATCTTGGGCCTCCCTCAGCACTTACCCACTAACCTAGTGGAGAGTTGGGGCCTACCTGGGGTGTGGGTACCTATGTGGGTGCAGGAGCTGCACTCGCTCCCCGCACCCTTCCTTCCCTCACAGCTCCCTGACTCCAACTGACAAACCTGAGTGACAGGATCCCTAACCTAGGGCAGTCCCTGGCAACACTCACTCTAATGGGGTAACTCAGAGCTATCTCGGACCCTGGGGGTGCTGGCCTAGTACAGGGAGTCCCTGACTCCTGTACCCTACCTCCTTCCCTGGGCTGCTCCTGGCTCTGACTGCCTAACGTGGTCCAAGCCCGCGAATTGTATCCACTTGCCTCTGCAGATCCTTGGCCCTCATTGGTCACACTGATGCACCTGGTGTGCTTGGCCCTAAGCCTCATGGGAGTTGTAGTCCCGTGGAGGCTGCACTTACATTGGGGCCGCGTGAGCGCCTTCCCTGCACCTGCGCGAATCCCTAATGGCCGCCGCAACCTCTCCTGTACTGCCCCTACCCTCGCGAGACTTCTCCCTGACTCTGGGGTTCCTTCCGCGCATGCGTGACCTATCTGTGGTCCTCCAAGCGCTCCGGTGCCCTCGCGCAAGCGCAACGCCCCTGTAATGGCGGCACTCTGCTCACCGATCCGCCGCGACCGCGGCCTTAGCAACTGCCCGATCGCGTCCCCAGCAACCAGCCCGCTCGCGTCCCTGGTAACCGAGCAGCACTCCACGGTAACGCGCTACTCGCGCACCTGTCCCCTCTCCCTCGTGCGCGGCGGCTGTATGCTGGAAAAGGAGACCTGGCTACATCAGTAATGATGGCAGCATAAATTTTTTTTTTTTAAAGAGAACAATTACCTCAAAGGGTTAGAATTATACTGACATAAAATACAAACAATTACATTTTATACAGGAAGCAAATCAGTAAAAATGTCACATCACAAGTGATTGAGGCTAATTACATTGATTTAAGTTTAAACCTCTTGCCCGTTATATAGAACTGTCTCGTTATATTTGTTGTGCTCTTGTATTTCCTTTTTTTATCTGAGCACTGTGCTCATTGGCATGTAATTTTTCCCATAACCCCTTGCTGCAGTGGAAGCATTGTATGCTAGGTGAGAATGGTGAAAAGCAGGGTTGCAGACCTGTCTGAGACATGCGAATGTGCTCACAAGTAGTATTTTTATTTACCTTTTTTTTTAAAATCAAATGTTTATATAATATTTTATGGTTTCTGGAGCGTGGTCAGCCATCGGTAAGATGTGGAAGATCCTTGTTCCTTATTCTGGTGTTGAGCATTTTTTATTTTTTTTTAAAAAGCAGAGTTGTTTGGTTGATGGACTCTGCTGTAATTACTGGATGTCGGAAATTGTCCAGTCCTTATGTGTCTATTCTTCCTGCTGGCAAGCTGCTTGCAGCCATAAATCAGAGGTCTGCTAGGAAATTAGTCTGATGACACAGTTCTAGAGACCTCCCTAAGATGGAAGAGATGATATACAGAGCATAGATCTAAAGCCGACTGCGGGTAATTAAAATAACTTTCAAGAAGTGACCTTTCCTGGAAAAGGGAACCCCTGGGATTCGTTTCCATGTGTTTCAACTTTGAATGTGGTATTCCAGTGCAACCCCACTTAGTGAAACACAAGCTTTATTTGGTGTTTATACAAATTGCATTTGCTTTCTCTAAAAAAAAAATACTTCTAATTGTTGATATTTATTTGAAGCTTGCCAATGTATTCCTTGAAACAGTACACATTATGAAATTCTGCACGTTTTCTAGGCCGAATTCCTAAAACTGGATACTGATTTGGATTTAAAGTTCCAAAACTATTGCTTGCCGCACATTTTTAAGGTCAAACCTCCCTGTTCTAACCTACCTTGGGTCTTGCATGACCGGCTAGAATCTGGTGAGGCTATAATTCCACCTGTATAATGCCATTACCCCATATTGGCTGGAAGTGCCATTAAACAGCGAGACAGACTGGGAGAAAAAAATGGCAGCCGCTGGGTCACCCAGATGGTTGCAATCCTTAAGATCAAAGTTGATCTTGTGTGAGATTGCAGTTACTTTTTGATGCTAAAAACATGAGTGGCATACTCTAAAATAACATATTTTAGATTCTGTTCTTCAAGGTGAATGACTTGAAACTGCATTGTTCTAGTTTAATAGCCACTGGTCTTTTATGTGGGAGAAACTATCTTAAAAAAAAAAAAAAAAAAAAAAGACTGTGCTAAATAATCTTACTTTGTCTCTGCACCTATATGCTGTTTGGGACATGAGTTAGGCTGTGCTTATAGTGACAGTGACGGGACGTCGCGGCAAAATAAATGCATTGCCGTGGTCGCGTGCGCTTATAGTAAGCGCACCGCAACGGATTGGTTGCCATCACTGGAAGTCACCTCTATTTGATTTTCCAGCGACCGTCACCTGACATTCGCCGGCACTATAAGCGCAGCCTAATACACTCGGCCAGTAAATCTTAAATCTACCATCGGGCAAAAGGAAGAAACCCTTTTTATTTATTTTTAAATATTATTATTATTATATAACTTTTACCCCTTGCTGGACACAGAAATAAATTATTATTGAAAGGAAGTGATGGGTAGACTTGCTTTATACTTGAGTACAGGGGTACCCAACTAGTCCCAAGCCCCCCCCCCCCCCTTCAACAGGTCAAGGCTTCAGGATATCCAGCTTCAGCACAGGTAGCTCAATCTGAGGCCTCTGAGACACCTGTGCTGAAGCAGGGACTGATTAAGCCAATTGTGCTGAAGCCGAGATCCTGAAAACCTAACCTGTTAAGTGGACTTGAGGACTGACTTTCAGCACTGTCCTGCTCTAGCATATTTCCTTTTAGTCTGTATACCTACTCCATTAAAGGGGAATAGTTGAAAGTACTAATAGTTTTATTGGTGTTAAAAGAATGTAGGTTTGTATTTAGGTTGATATTTTTTTTTTTTTTTTCCAAGACGTCATTTTCAAAACCTCAGCATTCTCTTGCTTTTCAAGCAAAGCTCGTGTATAAAAAAATATTTTGTCCACCAATATGACATTCTTGGTTGAAAGTTTCAGCCACCTTGGAAAGAAGTGACGTTTCTGTAGCTTTTTTTTTTTTTTTTTGGTAAGCATGTCAACAGGAAATCACATTCCACATACCCTGCGTATTTCTCATCTAGCTTTACTAATCTTCTGCCTGCAGCTGATGTTTTAAACGGAGAATCCCCCAACGCAGGCTTAAAATAA
This sequence comes from Ascaphus truei, assembly GCF_040206685.1. Lineage (NCBI taxonomy): Eukaryota > Metazoa > Chordata > Amphibia > Anura > Ascaphidae > Ascaphus > Ascaphus truei. Next base: position 11,518,940 of record NC_134490.1, on the reverse strand, counting down.
TAGGCTCACTTTATGTGATGGTCTGTCGTCGCCTGCTGAGTGTTATAATTTCTCAAAAGGCTCCGAACGGGATGAAATGATTTGTGGGTAAATTATACCGAAGGGGGAAAAGAAACCTGCAATGTATTAAGGGGAGAGAGGGAGGGGGTGTTACTTGGAGTTGCCTGCTTTTTAAGGGAGGATGGTATTCTTATGCTAATCCAGGCCTTGGATAAGGAGCACAGCAACCCCTGCACACAATGGAAGTGGAGCCAGAAAGTCTGGCCTGCAGTCTAGCGCGCCTTGAAAAGCATGTCAGATGGGGCGCCTGAGGCTGCCTTTGGGGGCAGTAGCTCAAGGAAAAGGAGGGTCCTGCCTCCCTGCTCCTTTATTGTGCTGGCGCAAGGCCAGGCGAGAAACTACACATGTTGATCTAAGAAATGCAGGAGCTTGAAATGAATCCATTGGAGCATTTTTCCCCTTTATTTTCCAGCAGCAGTTTTCAATGTATTAACCCTGTTAGCCTAACAAGAGGCTGCGATGTGCATGCCCTTTTGGTCCTAAAGCGTCGGTGTAAGCTCATGGCAACAATATGTGTACATTAGGCTAAACTCCGTGGCAATAGCGTGATGGTGCTACGGATGTGATGGTTCACTCAGGGTACCACAACTCCTCTCATTTCCAAGTGTTGTACTTTCTACTTAAGCAAAATATGATTTTATTATAGAAATAATCTCCTGTGATGTTCCTGGAGCAGACATACTGTTAACTTCACATATCTAGCCGTTTTAAAAGATTTTAACGGCTTCTAAACTTGGCGACTAAGTTTAGAATTAAAACGTAGACCACTGCTTATTTTTTAAACCTCTCTGCCCACCATTAAGTATGATTTTTTTCAAAATGGAGTTAAATTATTTTTTATTTTCATTAAAATGGTGACAAGTATGGGGAGAGGTGTACTTTGTGTTAATGTGATATATAAGGCCTCGGCCAGGCTTCCGCTCAGCACTGAGCCCCTACAGCCGCAATTAGAGCGGCTTTAGTAGGGGCTCGCCTACGCTTCCGCAAGCACAAGGAAACGTAGCTCTTAGGTAATTTTTACATTTCCCCGCTTGCCGGAGCGCATGGCCGGTCACGTGAGCGGTTCGCCCAATGAGGGCGAACCAGCTCCGTGACGTCACTGGCCCGCCCCCAGCCTGCCCCATGACGCCGCGCAGGGAAAGCATCCGCAAGGCCAGGGAAAGCACCTGCTTTCCCTGAGCCTCAGCGCGCCTCAGCAGGCAAGCGGGGAGCTTGGCCGAGGCCTAACTGGGTAAGTCTTCTTGTCGGAGAACAAGGTGAGCGGATACGTTTTTCCGAAACCTCTGCTTGCAATGTTGCCAAACATTTCCTGCGTATAGTATCAGTTTTTTTTTTGTTTTTTTTTAAAGATACTTCGATTTGATTTCAGTTTTTTTTAATAAAAGGCTTCAACCGTATAGTTTTAAAGTGGCAAAGCATGAAATCTTATGTTTTAAAAAGAAGTAAGTTCTGTAGTATTGGATAACAGTGACTTTTTTAGTACACCTACCCTGCAGTGCAGGATATTTCCCAGCAGTTTGAGCTGTGAACTGTAACAATAGATATTTACCTCCGTAATATAAGGATACATTGTAGCTGCTGAGTTTCACTCACTGAAAGATGGATTGAAATTGAAAGGTGGCCATTACATTAGGCACAGAATCAGGACTTTTACAGATTTATAACAGCAGCACCAAACAATTACCAGCTTAGGTAAAAATGTAGAAATATACATTGTCACATGCTTTACATATACAAATAAGAAATACAGAGGTAATGTAGTATTACTGCTTTAAAGCATCCATAGGACACCACCCCTTTTTTCTTTTTTTCTTTCTATATGTGAAGCACGTGACGATGTATAATTCTACATTCTTAACTATAGGCTATGTGTGTTAGTGGTCCTGGTGCTCAAGTACTAGGTCCCGATTTGATAATACTCTAATGAGATAAATGGGAGAACAAGACATTGCCTTGATAAAGTGCACGGACGCACGAAACGCTTAGGAGTGTTAGGCCGCGCTTATAGTGCTGGCGATGCGACCGATGCCGTCGCCATTTGCAAAAGATGTGTTTCTGTTTTGGGCGACGTCGGTGGCTGCAAAGCGACGTCATAAAAAGGAGGGTACAGGCTCCCGATTGGGCGCCAGGAGGGACCGTCGCCAAAAGAAAATCAAATAATAGTGACTACCAGATTTCTGGTAGCACTGTTGCTCCGTCGCTTTGTCGCGTGCACTATAGGCGCACGCGTCGTCAACTATGCATTTGTTTCGCGTCGCCGGCACTATAAGCGCAGCCTTACACCCTCCCGTTTTTTTTTTTTTTTATAAGTTTGCTTCAATAAATTGATTTTTTATCTTCCTGACCCGGCTCTCTGTTTGCTGTGCGCTGTGCGCTGTGGCACAATTTTTTGTACATTCTTACCTAAGCTGGCAAGTTTGGTGCGGAAACCTGCTATAGAAATCCAAGGATGCTCAGAATAATAAAACGCATCAAAAATGTCACTGAGTAAATAAATAATAATAAATAAAAAACGCACTTTTATCTAATGCAACAAAACTGATTTATTTAAAAAAAAAAAAAAAAAAACAAGATTTCACTTGTTTTGCTGCCTTAACCCATTAAATATATCTGTGATCGGCTTAGAATGGAGTCTGTAGTACCTGAAGGGGTTAAGGATGATGGTAACAATGTTGACTATACCTGCAAGTGGTAACGTTTAGCTACAGTAAAAATAAATAAATAAAATAGAGCCATGAGTACTGATTAATGGCCCCTTTGATGGATAGTTCTTAGCACTTCCTGTCCTGGGGCGGACCATTCAGCATGTAAACAAATGCACTCCCGTGGAAGGTTTATGGTGTTTGAGCAAGGAAGGAGACTGTCATGTTACAGAGATGAAAACGTGGGTGACACTTCAAAGAGGACAACTCAATTTGTTGTATCTGAACCACCATGGAAATAAGTCAGGGGTGGAAAAAATAAATCCAGCGACTTAGGAATTAGGCGAGAGAAGCATCTTCGAAATATCTTAGGTGACTTGTAGTTTAAAAAAAGTGTTTGTTTTGGTGACTCGGCGATGTCTTCCACCAATGTCAACCACCTTCTTACAAGTTCATATGCCACACTTTAATGACCCTCACACTGACGTACTATTTGCATGTATGATGATATCCTGTCTCCCACTAGAGTGCATACATTAATAGATTGTAAGCTCTTCGTGTTAGATACTCACTCTGACATGCTTTCAGTTTGTCAGTCGCACTCTCCCTTGTATTAACCTTGTATTGTCTTACTATTCAATGTATAGATCATTTTACAGAGCACTATTATTAGAATAATAATGTAATTAACCCCTTTGCTGCCCGATGGGCCGCAGAAACAGAGTGCCAAGGCTCGTCGAGTACTCGCGATCACATGACCGCTCGGTCACTGACGGAAGGGGAAGAGTTCTCCTTCCATCCCACGAAGTGATAGGATCGCATTCCGACCTCCCCATGAAAAATAAACAGGAAGGTTAATGACGTACGTAGTTCGTCACAGGGCCCCTGAGAGCCAGGCCCCATGAAGTAGTAGCTGCGTCTAGACGGCACACAAAAGGTTAAATGAAAGTACCCCAACGTAACACTGTCTACTGTTTTAATAGTAGTTTCACAATTTGAGTTGTTTAACATTACACATTTCAGGCATGACATTGTAACTGGGAAGAAAAAAACAACACAAAATAGAGTTGTCCGTTCATGTTGCTGTCATGGGCTTATATACTGAAGAGTCACTGCCATAAATACAAAAAGGTTCAACATTTATATTACACCACAATAGAAAGCGGCTGAAGGATTTCTCATTGCAGTGTGTTATCAGTATGACAAGGGGAAGTATTGGCAATTTGTACATTTGTATTCCTCTTAGGGCCAGTTATGTAACATTGCACTGTAATGGCCTTGATCAGTCTATAGTCACTTTAAAACAGGGGTGCGCAACTCCTGCCTCAAGGGCCACCATCAGGTCGGATTTTCAGGATATACCTGCTTCAGCACAGTTGGCTCAATCAGTGGCTCAGTCGAAGACTGATGACTGGAGTTGCCCACCTCTCCTTTAACACAATGCTCCTTAACGAAACATGGGTAGCTCCATGGCTGATACTATACACTTCATAGATCGACCGTGGCCCCTTGCAGACACACTTACCAGGACACCTTCCTACTGTCTCTGCACGTTCTTCCTATTTACCAATTAGATTGTAAGCTCTTTGGGACAGGGACGCTGTTACTTTTACATCTGAAGCACTTATTCCCATTGTGTTATTTGAATTATTGGTTATTTATGCGATTGTCATGTGTATTAATGCTGTGAAGCACTATGTACATTAATGGCGCTATATAAATAAAGATATACATACATACATACAATGCTGGGTGTTGTCTTGGGGCTGTGGTATTTGACTTGAAAATGTAAAAAAAAAAAAAAAACCGCTGTTGACTTTTTGCCATAAAATGTGACACTTGGAGAAGGGAGATGGGAAAAGGGAGCATGTGATTTTGAAACTTCCAAATCAATGACGGGTTTCAACAAGATACAGGAGGGAGGCATTCTTCAGAGGGAGGTGATATAGAACCAGAGGTCAACCTGGAGGAGTGGCAGGCTCACACGGAAAGGGCGGGTCAAATGGTTCTACCCTTAAATTCACGTTTCTGTGGCGCTTGGAGTTATTTATTACAGTCCGTTATAGGTTGAGATTCGGCTTTAACTCCCATGGACTTGAATTTGAGTGAATGCCGGATTGGGTTTGCTAAATGTAATGGACTGTAATAATCCCACCAGAGAGGGCATATTTAAGCAACAATGCGTGGTGGTGATTTTCCCCTAATTTAAAGTGGGAAAGGGGGGTTTGCCTCCTGACTGAGGGGAATTTGATTGAGGTGTAGGTTGATGTTTTATCTTATCAGGAATTTTGTTCCCTTAAGGGAGGAGTTTTTTGTTCTCTACCTTGGTGGGGCGGGTTGTCTGTCCCTGGTTAGAAGAATCCATGGTTCCCATACTGATTCGTACGCAGGAAGGTTTTGTCTCAGGATGGCAGTCAGCCGCTCCATGAGCATCACCTCATTAATTCTCTTTTTTATTGATCCCAAGGCTGGTGTGGTCATTTTCCTCCAGGAGGCCGCTATCTCACATCTCGCCGCAGTGAGAATGAAGGATATTAATTTCCTAGTTGGTAGGACAATGTCGGACATCGGTCTGGCCAGTAGGAAGGTCAGTAGCTCAATAGGTAAATCTAGGTCAGTGACCTCTTTTATCAAAATTTGGACCTTGGCCCAGTACGTAACAATTTCTGGACATGACCACCAGATGTGGACCATGTCCCCTCTATTGCCACAGCCTCTCCAACATTGATCTGATGCCAGAGGGTAGATTTGGTTTAATCGTGCTGGGGTAAGATACCAGCCAAACATAACTTTATAGATATTTTCCTTTATTGTGGTGCATAGGGAAGTTTCTGGGGCTGCCTGCCAGATTTCTTCCCAAGTCTCTCTGTCTATAGGGATGCTCAGGTCTGAGGCCCATTTGAGCATATAATCGTGCTGGATTAAGGTCGTTGGGTTCTCCAGAGTCCGGTAGATCTCAGATATAAGACCTTTCTGATGGGTCTTGACCTTACAGAGATATTCAAATCTTGTGAGAGTGGGGTATTCTGGGAGTGGGCATGTTTGTCGAATGAAATGTCTGATTTGAAGATATTTGAATGTGTCCAATTCTCTGATTTGATATTTGGCCCTCAAGTCTTGATAGCTCAGGAGCTTCCCAAAGCTTAGGAGGTCGGCAATCGCCCCGATACCACATGTTTTGAGTTGGTCGATCAGTTTAGATCCACATCCCGGAGGGAATTTCGGGTTGTTGGGGATAGGTGTCAGTTGGGAGTTTGAGGATAGGCCATATTTATATTTACATCTCATCCAGATTTCCCAAGTGTGTATTGAGGCCTGTAGTTTAAGGTTATGTGTCTGTCCATCTCCTCTGTCCAGACTCCAGAGGCAGGCTTGCAAGGAAGGCATCTTGGCATATTGATTTTCCATTTCTACCCAGCAACAAAGGGCCGGGTCTGTGTTCCACGTTACTGCCTGCTTGAGTTGGGCGGCGAAATAGTATTTTTGAAGATCTGGCCCCCCTTGGATCTTGGTGCCAACAGGACCGATCTGGCGACTCTGGGTCTTTTGCCCTTCCAAATAAAATGGAATATTCTATTTTGTATGTTTTTCAGATCAGTGCCCGGAACATGGGTCGGGAGTGTTTGAAATAGGTATAACATTCTTGGGAGTATATTCATCTTAACGGATATCATCCTCCCGATCCATGAGATCTGGTAACCTTCAGCACTGATCTAGATCTTTTTTAATCTTTTCCCATAATTTCGGGTAATTATCCCGGTATAGATCCCGGTAATGTCTTGACACATTAATTCCCAGATATTTAATGTGTGAAGAGCACCATCTATAACTAAAATTTAATTTGAGTAATTTAACTTCGGGATCTGGGAGACTAAGGTTAAGGGCCTCGGATTTGTCGCTGTTTATTTTGTATCCTGATATCTTTCCAAATTCTGATAGTTCCCTTTGAAGGTTAGGAAGGGAGGTTTGGGGTCTAGTTAGGGTAAGAATGATATCATCAGCGAATAAAGAAATTTTGTAGTGTTCTTTTCCAATAACTATACCCTGTATATCCGGGGTTTTTCGAATTTTAGACGCCAGTGGTTCGATCGTGAGGGCAAAAAGAAGGGGGGATAGGGGGCATCCTTGTCGTGTTCCATTTTTAATTTGGAACCTTTCGGAGCCTCCGCCAGATAACCGTACCATAGCGGACGGGTTTTGGTAGAGCGCCCGAACTCCTGTTAGAAATTAGTCTCTGAAGCCAAATTTTGTCAGCGTGTGGTCAAGAAATAGCCAATCAATCCTGTCAAATGCCTTCTCCGCATCTAAACTCAGTAGCATAGCCTTTGTGCCTGTCAGGTGAGTATGATCGACTATATTAATTATCTTGCGGGTATTGTCCGAGGCTTGGCGGCCCAGGACAAAGCCGACTTGGTCTGTGTGTATTAGTCTCGGCAGGATGGGATTGAGTCTGTTCGCCAGGATCTTACTATATAATTTGAGGTCGTTGTTCAACAATGAGATTGGTCTATAACTACCGCATTGAGTAGGGTCCTTACCCTCTTTGAGAATTATGGCCAGATTAGCTGACGACATTGAGGGCGGGATAGGACTTCCTTCTAAGAATGAGTTGAACAAATTCAATAAATGGGTTGATAGGATAGGATAGGTAGAAATTTTTTATAGTAGGCATTTGTGAAACCATCGGGGCCCGGTGTTTTGGATAACGGCAGCCGACAGTTCTTCAAATGTTATTTTTTCATTTAGTCTCATATTTTCTTCCTCTGTTAATGAGGGGAGCTCGCATTCATTTAAATAGTCTATTGCTGTCGGCAGATCAGTGTTGTTTGAGTTAGCAGAGTGAGCTCTCAGATTGTATAATTTGGTGTAAAATTTGGTGAATTCCTCTGCTATTTTTTTCTCACTGTATACTATCTCCCCAGAGCTACTTTTTATTGCAGTTATCTGTGATCTCTTTTGTATTCCTCTTAGCTTACTGGCAAGAAGTCTATCGGCCTTGTTCCCTTTATCATAATACCTCTGACCCGTCCATTTGAGAGCTTTTTCTACACTGTCCATCTGGATCACCTGTAGGTCGTTCCTAGCGGTTGTCAATTGTTTGTATATTTTCCGAGAGGGGTTAGCTTTGTGTAGCTATTCTAATTTGATTATTTTATCTGTCAGCTCTTTGGTTAATTTGGTTTTAGTTTTCTTCCTGTGGGCGGCAATTGAGATAAGGTTTCCTCGAATTGTCGCCTTATGGGCCTCCCACAGGATTGCTGGAGATGAGACTGAACCCTTGTTTATTCTAAAATATTCCTTGAGAGTTTTTTTGATCTCTCTGACAATCTCGGCATGGTTCAATAGGGAGTCATTCAGTTTCCTGCTATATGAGGTCGATTTGACAAATGGAATGAATAGGGTCAGGGAGATGGGAGCATGGTCTGACCACGTTATAGGGCCTATATCTGACTTAGTGGCGGCCTCTAGGACAGCGGTGCGCAAACTGGGGGGCGCGCCCCCCTGGGGGGGCGCAAGATTGTTTAGGGGGGGCGCAGGAAGCAGCGGCGATTTTGCCAGGAGCAGAGGGAAAAAAGCCGTCTGCAGCTGCAATTTTTCTTTTGGCCATTAGGTGGCGCTGTGCTGCGCTGTGCTGCGCTGTGCTACAGTACACAGCAGCATCTCGTTGCTTCCTGCATCAGCGACATGGGGAGAGGGGGTGAGTGAGACTGGGACATGGGGTGAGTGAGACTGGGACATGGGGGAGTGAGACTGGCACATGGGGGGAGTGAGACTGGGACATGGGGGGGAGTGAAACTGGGACATGGGGGGGAGTGAGACTGGGACATGGGGGGGAGTGAGACTGGGACATGGGGGGGAGTGAGACTGGCACATGGGGGGGGAGTGAGACTGGCACATGGGGGGGGGAGTGAGACTGGCACATGGGGGGGGGAGTGAGACTGGCACATGGGGGGGGAGTGAGACTGGCACATGGGGGGGGGAGTGAGACTGGCACATGGGGGGGGAGTGAGACTGGCACATGGGGGGGGAGTGAGACTGGCACATGGGGGGGGAGTGAGACTGGCACATGGGGGGGGAGTGAGACTGGGACATGGGGGGGGAGTGAGACTGGGACATGGGGGGGAGTGAGACTGGGACATGGGGGGGAGTGAGACTGGGACATGGGGGGGGAGTGAGACTGGGACATGGGGGGGGAGTGAGACTGGGACATGGGGGGGGAGTGAGACTGGGACATGGGGGGGGAGTGAGACTGGGACATGGGGGGGGAGTGAGACTGGGACATGGGGGGGGGAGTGAGACTGGGACATGGGGGGGGGGAGTGAGACTGGGACATGGGGGGGGAGTGAGACTGGGACATGGTGGGGAGTGAGACTGGGACATGGGGGGGGGGAGTGAGACTGGGACATGGGGGGGGAGTGAGACTGGGACATGGGGGGGAGTGAGACTAGGACATGGGGCGGGAGTGAGACTGGGACATGGGGGGGGAGTGAGACTGGGACATGGTGGGGAGTGAGACTGGGACATGGGGGGGGGATTGAGACTGGGACATGGGGGGGGGATTGAGACTGGGACATGGGGGGGGGAGTGAGACTGGGACATGGGGGGGAGTGAGACTAGGACATGGGGCGGGAGTGAGACTGGGACATGGGGCGGGAGTGAGACTGGGACATGGGGCGGGAGTGAGACTGGGACATGGGTGGGGGGACTGGGACATGTGGGGGGGGACTGGGACATGTGGGGGGAGTGAGACTGGGACATGGGGGGGGAGTGAGACTGGGACATGGGGGGAGTGAGATTGGGACATGGGGGGGGGAGGGAGACTGGGACATGGGGGGGTGGGAGAGTGAGACTGGGACATGGGGGAGTGAGTGTGAGACTGGGACATGGGGGAGTGAGTGTGAGACTGAGGCATGGGGAGGGTGTGAGTGACATGAGGGGGGTGAGAGTGTGAGATGGGGAGGGGGGTGAGAGTGAGTGTGACATGGGGAGGGGGGGTGAAAGAGCTACATGGGGATGGGGATGAGAGAGACATTGGTGGGAGGGAGGGAGACACTGGCAGGAGGGAGAGAGACACACAATGGCTGGAGGGAGAGTGTGAGAGAGACACCGGGTGGAGGGAGAAACAATAGCTGGTTGGAGAGTGCAAGAGAGACACTGGGGGGAGGGAGAGGCAATGGCTGGAAGGAGAGTGAGAGACAATGGAGGGAGGGAGACACTAGGGGGAGGGAGAAAGAGAGAGAGACACACAGGGGGAGGGAAAGAGAGTGGGGGGAGACACTGAGGGGAGGGATAGAGAGGGACTGGAGGGGGAGTGTGAAATACAGGGAGTTGGAGAGACTGGAAGAGGAGTGTGAGACTGGAAGAGGGGAGAGAGTGAGAGACAATGGGGGGAGGGAGAAAGAGACACACACTGGGGGGAGGGAAAGAGAGTGGGGGGGGGAGGGGGAGACACTGAGGGGAGGAATAGAGAGGCACTGGAGGGGGAGTGAGAAATACAGGGAGAGACTGGAAGAGGTTAGAGAGGTCCGGAGGTGTTCTAATGTGGCGGGAAGAGAGAGATTAATAATACAGCAGAAATGGGAACGCTATTAGACAAATATTATAATATTTATTTTTAAGTTATGTAATTTGTGCTATAAATACTTTTTTTGTAGACGCGTGGCGGGGGCGTTACAAAGCTGGTTCGCACTGACGTCATGCACTGCACATGCACTGACGTCATGTGATTTTGATTACATCAGGCAGGGGGGGCCCGAGAAATTTCATGGATGAAAAGGGGGGCTCGGCATAAAAAGTTTGCTCACCCCTGCTCTAGGACATTCTTGGTTGCAAGGAAATAGTCAATACGGGAATAGGTCTGGTGAGGTGCCGAGTAAAAGGTATAATCCCTTTGTCCCTGATGCTGTGTTCTCCAAATGTCCACTAGGGAAAACTCACCCATAATATCTTTAAATTTTTTCCCCAGTCTTTGGGATTGGGTTGAGTGTTGTCGTCCTGGGGTGCTCGATTTGTCTTCATTTGGGTTAAGAGCCATGTTTAGATCTCCCGCGATTAGCAGCGAGGATATATAATTTGGGTCAATTTTTTCCAGAACATTTTTTAGAAATTCTGTCTGGTTCTCGTTTGGGGCGTAGAGGTTAACGAGGGCGATTGCCAAACCCGAAAGTGAACCGTAGACCACAATAAATCTTCCCTCTGGATCTGCCGTAATTTTTGTTAAATTAAATGGGGTGCCCTGACGGATCAGAATGGCAACCCCTCTGCGCTTACTACTGAACGATGAGAAATAGCTCATCGGGTATGTTTGTTGAAATGTTTTAGGTGGGTCCTGAGACGTAAAATGGGTCTCCTGAAGGAAAACAACATCGCCACCAGACTTTTTTATTTCCTGGATGGGGGGGGGGTTGCATGGGGAAGGTGGGGGGGGGTGGAGGGGGGAAGGGGCGGGGGTGGGGGAATGGTCGGGTTGCCTTGTGTGTGTGTGTGTGTATAGATGCCATTCATCATATTATATCCCTTATGCATATAGATAGTCGCGAATAGTACAGTCATAACCTTTGGAGGGCCCTGTGGCCTCCTATGGTCAGCTCTTTGAGAGCCGCTCTTCATAGGTTGAACAGTTCCTAAAGCGTAGATCTGCGGGTTATTGGGGGGGAGTGAGAGTGAGGGGGGCGGGGAGGGGGTGAAGGGAAGGGAACGGGGAGGAGGGGGAGGAGAAGTCGGGGGTGGGGTGAGGGTGGGGGGAGATGCGTCTCTATAATAGGCAGCTTATAGGTTTTGTCTGCTGTCCAGTCGTTAGTAAGCATAGTGGACACCTCGGTGGGTATCCTAATTACCCAGAGCTATTTATCAATCATTCTATATTTTGTTCAGTGTTGGTTACTTATGGTATCGTTACAGTGATTGGGGGGTTCTGTAATGGCCGCAGTGAAGCGGCTCTTCCTATGTGAATTTAGGCATAACACAAGGGTCTTTGAGACTCTGAGGGGGGGGGGGGGGCGGGGAGCGGTGTGGGTTGGGGGGGGATGGGACAAGAGGGGGGGCTTGCATCATTAGTTCTAACATCTTTCAGACCTCGTTACATACACGTTATGATTCTTTGCATGGGAAATGTACAACAATAACATGCAAATGGCAGGAAATAATTAAAAAAAAGAAAAAAAAAGCATTTCTACTGTGAGTGTTTCTCTGGCGTTCTGATCTCGTCGCGTGTCTCCTATCAGGTTATTATCCAGCATTGTGAGTTTAGCTATAGGAGCTTTCATGGGGGAAGGGGAGGGGGGTAGGAAGGTGAGTTCGGGGTGGGGAGTTAGGGGTTCGCGATTGTTAGGGGGGGAGGGGTGGCAATAGGGGGGGGGACGTGTCGGTGGAGGAGGGGGGAGGGAGTGGGGGGTAGGGGAAACGGGGGGGGAGGTCCAGTGATGGGGAGATTTTATCTGAAGCAAAATAAACTCTATGTCAACGATCAGCTCTACGCGCAACGAGGGGGGAGGTTACTTAACTTGGGGTAACAGGGGTAAAACGAACATAGAAGGTGTGTACACGTTTTAACATTACAGACCCTGTCCCTTAGGATCATCAGCGGGGTGCAGCGATCTGGTTCAAGATTTGTCCTGAGGTTCAGTCGCACATCAAGTTGATTCCTGGGAAAAACAGGGTCTGCCTCTGTTCGCGGCCTCTGTTCGCGGCCTCAGGTAGTGCATCGGTCCTCCCTCAGCCGAGGGGGGGAGGCAAGAGGCTCAACGCGGGGTAGGGTCTGGTGTGATTCCGGTGACTCTCTGAATCCAGATGCTCGGTGTCTGGGCAGGCCCGTCTTGAAGGACCGTGTGTTGAGACGGTGGTCGAAAGGGATGCACCGCGCATGAGGGACAGCGGCCGCTGCAGTTCTTCTGGAACTCGATGGGGCGCCCCCTGGAAAAGTAAGGCCTCTCGCGCCACCATTTTACCTTCTCGGAGCAGATGATGAGGCTCTCCCGGGACGACTGAACGGGTAAGTATTGCAGCGGTTACCTCATTTCTCTCGGGGATGCCGTTTCTCCGCGATCCGTTCCGAAGTTCTTATCGGCTGATCCTCCTTGTCGCTGGGTCGATTTCCGGCTGATTCGGCGGTCCGAAGAGGTTCCAGGGCCAGGCCCAAGGCCTTCGCTAGGTGTTCCATGTCTTCGGGGTATCGTATAGAGAGGAATTTGCCTTTATGGTTGATGACCAGTTTAAAGGGGAATCCCCACTTATACTTTATGCCCTTCTCACGGAGGAGCAGTGTGAGGGGGCGCACCTCCTTCCGGCGGTCCACCGTTAACTTCGAGAGGTCGTTGTAGACCTGGAGTGTTTCTCCCCGAAACATGATATTGTCTCTCACCCGGCATGCTCCAATGAGCTTGTCCTTAGTGGTGTAACTATGGAGCCGCACGATTACATCCCGCCGTCGGTTCGCGTCATCGGATCGTGGGCCTAGTGCTCTGTGCGCTCTGTCGATTTCCATATCGCGTTGTTCTAGTTCTGCACATATGGAGATGAAAAAGTCTGCCAGATAGTCATGCAGGTGGCCGGGTAGGATCGCTTCCGGGATGCCGCGGATCCATAGATTCTGGCGGCGATCCCGGTTTTCTTGATCCTCCAGGCCGTCGCGGAGGGAATGAATTTCTCGGCCTAGTCGGATGATTTCTTCATCCGCATCAGTTTGGTGTTGCAGGGCCTCTTCGAGCCTGTTCTCCAGCGTCGTGGTGCGCTCCTGGAGGCCCTGAATGTCCTGCTTGATTGCCGAGACCGCTTCCTTGAGGTCAGCTTGTAGTGTTCTCTGCAGTTTGGCATGTAGTTCTTCAAGGAACTCTTTCGTAATTCCCCCGTCCGGGGGGGGAGTTTCAACGGGGCTTGCAGGGTCTGCTCGGCCTTGTGTGCCTCGTGCTCCTGGCGGTGATCCGCCATCTTGGTTTTTTCCCCCTGTATCAGTGTGCTGTTTCGCGGGGGTAAAGTATCTCCTAACCCCTTGGGCAGGTTGTTTTTTCCCCTTGGTTGACATCCCTTATGCTTTGGGAGGTAAGAGGAAGTTTTTGGGGGATTTTTTCCGGACGAAAAATGTCTATTTTGTGTGTTTATCTGAGTGGGTCTCCAGAGCTCTACCTTCACCCGTCTGCTCTGGTCGACGTCATCGGCACGCCCCCGCTATCATGCACTTTTGAAGTGAAACTTCTTTAGCGGCATCTACCACATCAGCAAAATTCCCTGGCAGTGAATGCAGTTGATTGATGCGGAAGTCAGTGGTGACGGAAGTGACTTCACTGCTTGCAGAAGTGGCCGCTGGCAACATTCACTGCCACTGAATTTCGCCAGTTTCCACCATCTGGAAAAACACGAACACACACAGCTGACAAAACCACCCCCCACCCCCCCCCGGTGATCAGCCGAGCATCTCTTCCCCCCCCCCCCCCCGTGAGCCACTGAGCACCCCACCCCCCCTTGAGCCGTAGAGCCCACCCTCTTTCCCTCCAGGGAGTTGCCTTGAGACACACACTGACACACACTGACACACACTGACACACACTGACACACACTGACACACACTGACACACACTGACACACACTGACACACACTGACACACACTGACACACACTGACACACACTGACACACACACACTGACACACTCACTGACTGACTGACACACTCACTGACTGACTGACACACTCACTGACTGACTGACACACTCACTGACTGACTGACACACTCACTGACTGACTGACACACTCACTCACTGACTGACACACTCACTCACTGACTGACACACTCACTCACTGACTGACACACACACACTGACTGACTGAGACACACACACACACACACACACACACACACACACACACACACACACACACACACACACACACACACACACACACACACACACACACACTGACTGACACACAGACACACAAGGAATTCAGTTACTGTAAATATAGAAGTGCAAATAGCTAAACACGTGTTCTAAGTCAAACTTTTTTTGCATTTTGGCACTGATTGTGTTTTTATTATTAATTAAAAACATCACCATTACAAATATAATTTTTGTGACAAAAGACAAAGTTTCACTTAAATGTACTTTTATGAAAAGTCCTCATTGTTTTCCATCACAGCGTATGTACCTTGTTGTCAACCATACTTACAACTGCTTCTTTCCTTGCTGCAAAAGATTGAAAAGTTTGAATAAATAGCTAAAATAACCCAGTCCTTTGGGGTACATGTTAGGCAAATATGATTGTATGTTCATGGCACAAAGCAACACTGGACAGTACAGGCATACCCCGCATTAACGTACGCAATGGGACCGGAGCATGTATGTAAAGCGAAAATGTACTTAAAGTGAAGCACTCTCTTTTCCCACTTATCGATGCATGTACTGTACTGCAATCGTTATATACGTGCATAACTGATGTAAATAACACATGTGTAACAGGCTCTATAGTCTCCCCGCTTGCACACAGCTTCGGTACAGGTAGGGAGCCGGTATTGCTGTTCAGAACGTGATGACAGGCGCATGCGTGAGCTGCCGTTTGCCTATTGGGCGATATGTACTTACTCGCGAGTGTACTTAAAGTGAGTGTACTTAAAGCGGGGTATGCCTGTAAATAGGTTAAGCATGTGCACTAAAGATATGGTGTCTATACACGTCTACCACAGTCCCCCAAAACCTGCTCCCTTCATCCCAGTGTCGCGTCATTTATCGGTTAAAGCGGCACACACAGATTCTGGCTTCTGATCTGGAAAAGAGCACACTGGCTTATGTGCTCACGTTTGAGTCAAACCTGCTTTATTCCCAGTGAGAAACGTTTATACTTTGTACTTTTCTGCAGCGCAGGTGCGAGCTACGTTGCGTCTATACTGCCCTTTTTTGTAGGCTATGATCGTCCTTCAGCCCATTTTAAAATGTTCCCCCCCTGTTGCTATCCTGTCTCTCTCCCCTCGTGAGGAAGCCACTTTGTTTCCTAATTACAGAAAAGTCACAGATGTGTGAAAAGTAGGCCACAAGCCGAAGACTGTGTGCCCCATACCCACTACAATTGGAAGTGGCATGCATCTCTCTGCTCCACCACTAATTTGCCTCTGTTAAATGCCTCCAGAGTCCCAATTAAAATGAAAAGTTTCTGATGAACAGACAGATTGAGTTATTTATGGTGGAAGCAGCCACCAACCGTAATTGAGGCACATCCTTGAACAAATACTAATTTTTCCATACAGGAATAGCGCCAGGCTGACAGGGGTCATACAGGTCAAGCTCGCTGGAAACAAGAGGCCAAAGAAAGCCAAAACCAGCCTTCTATTCATCTTAACACAAATCTCCTTTGTCCACATTAACTGTTTAGGTGTGTGAGCTGCC
This sequence comes from Ascaphus truei, assembly GCF_040206685.1. NCBI lineage: Eukaryota > Metazoa > Chordata > Amphibia > Anura > Ascaphidae > Ascaphus > Ascaphus truei. The sequence continues at coordinate 11,502,867 of NC_134490.1, read as the reverse complement.
CCAAAAGCCCTTTGAGGTCTAATTATGCTTTCTGTCTTAATCAATGTAAAAATATAATTAGGAGAGTATGCCACCATCATTGCCTCTTTCTCATCGAGGAGGAGACCCCAAGTAAAACTGAAAGTTTGTATGTTTTAAAAAACGGTTACCAAGTAAATACAGATTTTCTTTATATTTCTATAACGGATATTCTTGAACGAATGAGAGAACAGTATTTCATGAATGCTCGCCAGTTAGACCAATATAGAAGGGATCGCATACAACACAAGTTTGCCGATGTGTTCTTCCAAGTACTTGATGGTAATAACATTGCTGTGGTGTTTTTCTTGACGGATTTTGTTTTCTGGCTGTGAATTCGTTGCATATCTTTTATATCTACAATTGTATTTCTATCATTGTTACCCAAGTACATTAACAGTTTTTAACTTGCTGTACCTAAAATAGGCTAGAATTATAGGTAAAGCAATTAAAGCAAAGGTTTATAGGTAAAGCAATTCATTGTTTCCCAACCAGTTTTGACTTGCCATTGATGTGTGAAGTGGCTACCTAAAATCTCGAACGCTCATTATGCTTACTTCTTATTTTCTAGGAGCCAAGCATCTGCAGACAAAGAAACTGGCCCAATATTTGGGCGGCTCTCTACGTTCCAGTCCCTCTGCAATCTGGTCAAGTGCTGCTAGGCCATTGAAAAAGAGGTAATCCTGCTTGTGAAAAGACGCAGCAATGAAAGAGCAAATGTCCATCGCTTTATTTGGAGGGTTTCTCCTTCTTGCTATCCATGTACAAGGTAAGCGTGCAATCAATCACCTTTCTGTTCTCTTGTTCAGTGCAATACAGATACCTACGTATCTACAAGCGTATATGTGCAAGCTATGTATCAACCATTCATATTCAGCATCCATTTGGTATAAAAGCTCATTTGTTTTTATTTTATTTTTATGATAAAAACATACTTTCGTGTGGATGCCTCCAGAAGTTGTATATTGTAAAAGTATAAGAAGCATTACAGTTCATAACTTGGTAGTGGACTTCTCTTCTAGTTTGCTCTGATCCCTTAACTAGCCCTGGACACCAACAGCATATACCAAATATTCCCAGAATATGTATGTATTGTAATGCTAGAAATTTCAGGCCCAAACTGACAGCTTTTAATGGAGGATGCATTAAAATGATAGCTAACTGTCAAATAGCGGAGTGCCTTTCATTTGTCCAGAGGGAAAAATATGAAATATATTGTTGACTGCTAACTTAACCCTGTACAGCAGGGGTGCCTAACTCCTGTCTTCAAGGGCCACCAACATATCAGGTTTTAAGGATATCCCTGCTTCAGCACAAGTGACTGTCTTTCACTGACCCACCTGTGCTGAAGCAGGGATATCCTTAAAACCTGTCCTGTTGGTGGCCCTCGAGGACTAGAGTTGGCCACGTCTGCTGTACACTATGTACATTAATAGAGCTATATAAATAAAGATATACACACACAAAGTGTCCAGCAATGCATTAGTGTGCAAATAACAGCTAACCCCCTCCCTCCCTTCTCCATACAATATATCAGACAAACACATATACATCTACCCGATTTTCAAAGCATTTAAATAGTTGCAAAGCGGAAGTTGTTCAGAGATTATTCACTAGATACTTCCCTTTTTTGACAACTTGATGGTTTCCTTTTTGACTAACCTTGTTTCATACAGCACCAACACTTTCCATTTCATACAAAATAAAGCATTTGTATGACTGTAATCTTTCCCTTACATGTTATCAGCCAAAACAGCGTTTTCCAACATGCTATTTCTTAGTGGTTGCTAATGATTTCCTTTTACCTTTTCAATGGCATTCTTGCGAAAGGAGGAAAGTTCCATAAAGGGAAAAAAAATTCAGGTCTCGGTCAAAATTCACAGTAAATCGAATCTTTTTTTTTTTTTATTACTATGGGACTTGCGTCTTTTCTTACTTGCCTCAGCTGGCAAGGAATTCTGTTTACATAAATGAATCAAGTGAATTTTCCCCCCCCATCATTTTCATGCACCGTAGTAAATTATAACTTAAACAGCCATGGGATCTTAAGACTTGATTTGAGGTTGGATTTACATCCTAATTTCACTAAAACAACTGCCAGTCCTAGTTTTCAGGCCTGCTCTTTAGCCAGTTGTCTGTTTTCAATGGCAATTGGTGAAGGGCCCCATAGAGCCTCATTTCAAGCTTATACTAAGAAAATAAAGAATTCTATCAATGGGCGCCAAGCAAGTCGGATCCAGAGGAAAGTTCCTTTATCACCTTGACACACACATGCACACTTATTCAGCTTCAACTTTCGGTTTATTTTTTTAGTCTCGTACTTCACCTGTGAGAGACAAAAAAAAATGAACTTTACACACTTTTTTGCCGTTTCTTCAGAGAAGAAACGTATATTATTTGAACATGGCGTAGTACATAAAACATTGTTAAAGCCAGACTCTGTGTGTGTTTGTGTGGAGTAAAGTCACAAAGGCTTGCTGGAACACATGGTTTTGATTCAGTGTATGGAAAAAAACTTTTACCTATCTTGAACATTTTATAACGCTAACAAGCCGTCCTGGCATAAGATCTGAGGTTTTCATTATTCGTTTTTTTTTTTTTTTTTTTCCATTATCAAATAGTTTAGTGGGAAAGTACCAGTGGAACAGACTGTAATCTTGTGACCTTCACAACGCAACATTGGAATGGGAGAGTTGACTGCAAAGATATATATTTTCGTTTGGACTTCAGATAGTCTTGGGAAATTGGAGATCATGCTTCAGGAAAATAGGACATGCTGCACTTAGTAATAAAACAAAGGATCCCAAACTGTGCTACATATATCAGGTTGTACTTAAGGTACTTCAAGGTGGTATGTCCCATGCCAGCGACTTGAAATATCAATTTCCTTGAGTAATCAACTGCAGTGGCATAGAGCAGGGCTGGCCAACTCCAGGCCTCAAGGGCATCAACAGGCCAGGTATTGGCTTCAGCACAGGTGGCTCAATCAGTGACTCGGTCAAAGACCCAGCTACCTGTGCTGAAGCAGGGATATCCTAAAAACCTGACCTGTTGGTACTGGAGTTGGGCACCCCTGCTGTACAGGGTTAAGACAGCAGTCAACAATATATTTCATATTTTCCGTCTGGACAAATGAAAGGCACTCGGCTATTTGACAGTTTGCCATCTTATCGCAAGGATCTTAATCACTACAGATGCCTCTGGGACCTAAGGGGGGTACCTTGGCCTAGTCTAAGTGCCACTGACATTCAGACCCTACCTTCCTCCTCTCTGTCCTGGCTCCGACTGGCCTGTTCCCGCTGAGTGCGCCAAATATATCTAATTCCAGCTCCCTGCCTCTGTCCCTAAGGCTCATGGGACTTGTAGTCCCTTGCGGAGCCATTTGGAGTTATGGCCGCCGCTCGAATTGCTCTGCTCATGTGCAGGGTGTATAAACAAGGCCGCCGTAACTAAATAGCTATTGTGCATGCGCGAATATCCAAAATGGCAGCACCCTGTCGGCGTCACACCTCAGAGCTCGCGGCGACCAGGTCGCCCCTCCTGCAACACCTGCACACCGCCGCAACCTCCCAGCACCAATAGCCGTCCCCCTCCCGCAGCCCGGAGGTAAGAGGGGGACCCGGCTATACAATATACACATTTTACTGGTCAAACGTAATGAAACTGAAATTGACATACATGCACACTCTGTACTCTGCAAACAAAGTGTTGCCAAAATATGACTGTGGATCTGTGATTTTGGCTCTTTTGGCACCAAAAAAATAACTTGCTGTGAAAAGGAGCTTCCTTCACGTGTCTGTAAATCGCCCATGCTGATCGCTTTCTGTTTTTTTCTTTTTCTTTTTTTTAATGCTTTATAAAAATCTCCCCCTCCCCTATCGGGGGATATTTTTATTTTTAAAACGTGACGCTTCATTCAGTAGGTATGAAAGCAGTTGAAATGTTGTGTCCAGGAGTTCAAAATTGGTCACCCCAGAAAATCCTGAGGTTACCATGGTAATTTCAGATTCCAGAGAGAGAGAGAACACGGTCTTTTAACACACAACTAAAAATAAGCAGGAACATGCTAAGGGGCAAGATGCTAGCATTATGTGAGTGAAACTCATCTATGTTTCTGGGGGGAGGGTGTGCTGCTCTAACACCTGCACGTGCTTGTAGTCATAGTCCAGATTTGTAAAATCCCGTTCAAAATTCTTAGAGGTTCTATGCATTAGCAAATAGTGTGTAGTTAAGCAAAAGGGCAACCAGAGCAGATAAGGCGCCAGGTGGAAATAATGATTGCCTTCTGTGGTTACTTAGGATCTCAAGGCAGCGGTGCGCAAAGTGGGGGGCGCTAGATTGTCTGGGGGGGTATGTGCGGGTGTTCCAGAGGCCCCCGCGCTTCCCTGAAGGCATTTCAAATAAATGCCGGGGATCGCGTGAGGCCTCTAACTAGTTTACTTACTTTTGTTCCAATGACGCGTCTCCATGGCTACCGGTGTCAAATTACGTCACACAACCCCGCAACGTCATTTGACGCTGGGGCCGTGCGGGGGAGGGGGGGGTGGGAGGGGGTGAGCCGAAGGGGAGAGTAGACAAGGGGGCGCATGAAAATAAGTTTGCGCACCCCTGTCTTAAGGTATAGAACCAGGGGTAGCCTACTCCAGTCCTCAAGGGCCACCAACAGACAAGGTTTTCGGGATATTCCTGCTTCAGCACAGGTGGCTCAGGCATTGAGCCACCTATGCTGAAGCAGGAATATCCTGAAAACCGGACCTGTTGGTGGCTCTTGAGGACTGGTCTTGAGGAGTTGCCTACCCCTGGTATAGAGTGGCAGGGGTAAAACCATTCACTAAGAAAGGAAGTAAAAATGAAGTTGGAGAAAAAGCTGATTCACTGAGCTCTGCCAGACCTCAGACTCCTTTGTGACTGCTGAAGCAATCAAAGAAAAAAATAGTGAAACATGTGGAGACAAGTTTATATGCTGTGTGTTCCAGAATTCTTTGCCACGTGCTCACGCTTAATGTATTTTTCTTTTAACCCAAATGCTTTAACTCGCATCTTTTTTTTTTTTCACTTGTATTTTTTTTTAATGGCATTTCCTTTTATTATACATAGTAGTACTGTACAACCAAGCCCTATAACCTTTGCTTTTCCCTTGGAGAACGGTCGTTCCCAGAGAGAGAGAGAGTTTGTCAGTGGGGGTTATTCATTAGCCCAGGGGAGCGCAAACGTTTGCAGTTGCGTCCCCCTGCCTTCCCTCCGCTGGTGCTCGTGCTCCCTCCCTTACCTTGATGACGCCGCGGGGTCATGTCAGGTGACCCGCAGCGTCATTTGTCATGTCACATGACCCCCGGCGTCATTTGATGCCGCGTCGCCATGGACACGAGCGATGCTGGCTGAGTCGAGGTAAGTAATAGCGTTGCAGAGGCCTCACACGATCCCCGGCATTTAATTTTTATGCCTCTGGGAAGAGCGTGGGGCCTCTGCAAAGGCCTGGGCCCCCCCAGAAAAATCTCGCGCCCCCCACTTTGCTCACTGCTGCATTTGTCAAAAGAGTTTCCATATGATTTAGTGACCAAGTCAGCCCTATTGCAGTTATATAACCCCATATGTGTTGGTTTCCAAGAGAAAAGAAGAAAATAATTTTCTGCACGCTGTATGAATTGAAAATAAGTATTGTATTCGAATTTAAGTTACATGGAAACCAACAACCACCATTTCCTTTTGTGTGGTTAATGGGACTGCCCTCTAAAAGCAGCATGCATGTTTCTCCTAAATTAGGAGGTCTTTAATAGCTTTGCAAATGTGTCCCAACACCAGCAATGGTGGGCAACAGTTTCACCGGCGCCCTTCAGCCGCTTACCACGCCATTAGCCCCCTCTCCCCACTGCAGAGATGGTGGAGATGTTTGTGGCAATCGTAGCTTCCTCCCAGTCTCTGTGCTGCCTAAGGCCATGCCTATAGTGCCGTCGACGGCGACACGGCGGGTGACGTCACCTGTTAGGGTCGTGGGATTCCCGCAATTTGATTTGTTCATGGGCCGTCACGTCATGTGATGCGACAGCCCTTGAGAAATCTAATTTTGTCGGCTTCAGGTTTTCGCGATGTTGCTTGTCGCCATCTCGTGCACTATAAGCGCACGCGGCAGCGGCAATGTATTTGTTTTTGGGCGACGTCGCCGGCCCTATAAGCACGGCCTAATTAATGATTGTTCTAATCACTAGTTCCCAGTGTAAGGAGAGGAGTGGGACCGTATTCATCAGCGCGCCGGCGTTAAAGCTGCAGACCAACCAATATCCTACATGTGTTTAGAAACAAATGAATCAGTTCGGTAACATGAGACAATACTTGTGCATTAAAAAAAATAAATCCCTGCTGATATTTTTAATGTTTTGTAATGTATAAATACAGGACTTTATTTCATTAAGGGTATGCCGTGTCACTTCATAAAGACCACGTTTGTTGGTCGAAACGTTGTGTGGCTAATACATTTCTACTTTGATTACAAAATTCGTAGTGCTCTGGATCCTTTTCCTTTATATTGTAACGAGCATTTTTTGTTTCTATAGTAACCATCTACAAAGTCACATCCCCTTTCTCTTCTGAAACAGGCTCTGGCACACCCCTTCTTGTGCCCTGCCCTCAATCTAGCAGTGCAGCAATTGTATCTGCCTGGTCACATGATCTTCCCCACAGAAAATTGCATCTTTGGTCCTCTTCTGCTGCACTGACAGACATTTAGTGAACCCCCAAGCCGAATATTCGCTAATTGATCACAGGAGAACGGATCGATAGGCAATTTAGCTAATTACTTATTGTGTAGATTGTATTGATGCACATATTAAAGGGGGGGAAAAACAGGAGCTTAGACTGCTGCCTTAAGATGCTGAGTGGAGCGGGCGTGGAGATGCTCCTACCCATGGCCCTTCTGCCTTTGCACTATATACATATAATATACATACATACTATAATATCTATATCTTTATATATCTTTATGTATTTAACTCCATTCATGTACATAGCACTTCACAGCAGGATACACGTGATATAATAATATAACACATAATGGGAATAAGCGCTTCAGACATAAAAGTAACATTAGGTAAAGGAGTCCCTGCCCCGAAGAGCTTACAATCTAAGTGGTATGTAGGGAGATCTGACAGGGACAGTAGGAGGATATTCTGGTAAGTGCGTCTGCAAGTGGTCACAAGGTCAAGGTCAATCAATATGCGATGGATCATCCAATGGATCTACCAAAAGGCTTTAATTAAAGAGGTGTGTGTTTTAAGATTGATTTTAAACGTGAAGAGAGTGGGTGCTAGACGGATATAGGGGGAAAGCATTCCAGAGGTGTGGGGCAGTAAGTGAGAGTTTTAGGCTGGAGAGGGCTTTAGATACAAAAGAATAAACTGAAAACCCTTGAACAGAGCCCAAGAGTCTGGATGGTGCATAGCGAGAAATTAGGGCTGAGATGTAAGGAGGGACAGAAGAGTGTAAAGCTTTGAGAGGAGAATTTTGTAAGTAATACAGGATTTAATAGGAAGCCAGGAGAGTGATATAAGCAGGAGAGATTTTGAGACAGACTTGGGAGCGGATAAAGTGATTCTAGCAGCAGCATATAGGATAAATTGTAGGGGAGACAAATGAGAGGCAGGCAGGCCGGACAGTAGAAGGTTACAATAGTCGAGACGGGAGAGAATGAGGCAACGTTATAGTTTTAGCAGTAGTGTGACAGAGGCAAGGGTGTGTCTTTGCAATATTACAGATGCAAAAATTATGGTTTTAGGTACATTGTGAATGTGAGGGAGGAATCAAATATAATGTACGTCCTTGAAGTATGTCATGTTGCCTACCACTACTCCAGCTGCTAGTAACACAATAATAAAGATAATGTATTATATAAAATAAAAGCTAAATAAAACTAAGCAGCTATTTCAGAGTTGTGGAGACCAGAGTTGTTATACTTTTGTCAAAGTAGATTTCATAATGACCTATGCATTCAGAATGAGAGATAACAAGTGAAGGCAAATGATGCGTACACATTTCTAGTGTAATAAATGTTATATATACATACACTGTATACTACGTTTATTTAGCATTTGAGGTTGAGGGCTGCGTTTTAAACATTGCATAGTCTGCCTATACAGAAGTTATTACCCAACTGTGACTATAAATAGTCATCAACACTCTTGAGTGCATATTTCACTCTGGAAATTAAGATGCTACGGTCTGACTTTTGAGGTTATTGATCTGCATTAAAGGGAAGATCAGCAATTAGTATGTCTTTACATTGTCTAGCCATGAAACAATTATTTGTCTCCAGCGACAAGTTACGCAGTCTTCCTTCGAAAATAGGGAGGATCAAAACCAAATCTCATCTGAGTGTATTTTTAGTCATCGCCCCTCCACGGGGTGGGAGATGTTGCATTAGAGCTGCGCAAACTTCCAGTTTGTCATATGACTTTGTAAATGAGAACGGTGAAACCAATGCCTTTCTGTGTACTGTATATTTATGGATATCTTATTTGGATAATATTTTTGACTTTATAAATGTACCTCACAAGTCCTGTCTGTCTGTCTATCTCAATTAGTAAGCAATGGAGTGGTGTGCATTATGCTTCTACTTTCTTAATTTATGGGTCAACATTCAAACCTGAAATTGGAAGCATTTACCATACCTGATGCGCACTCATCATATTTTCTACTATTATTCATATTCTTTGTAAACTAGTTGGAGTAATTGTTTGTTGGGTGGCAGGCATTAAAATGGGCTATAGATATGACCAGTAATGAAAAGTTCAGTCCGCGCTCTGGCTCTTTAAACTTGGAGTGTTGGTCCCTCTCAGTTCTCTTGCTGCTTCTGTGTTTATGAGGTGTCTCCCCCACCTCCAAATGTGGTCTCCACCGGAACCCCGATGGTGATACCAATATCAGCAAAACAAAAAAAACCCACAAAAGCGCACCAAGATGAGAGATAGATATTGTATTAGCAACAAATAATAAAATTAGTAATAATTAGTAATAATTTTATTATTTGTTGCTAATACAATATCTATCTCTCATCTTGGTGCGCTTTTGTGTTTTTTCTTGTTTTTCTATAGATATGACCATATTAAAAAATTTCCTGCAGGTTTTTTCCCCCACAGTTTGTGAAGGTGGGATATAGATTTGAATAAGACGGAGCGGCACAGCGAGTAAAGACACTGTCTCTGTAAACAATGATAGAGTTTGAGCCAGGGGTTCAATTCCCCGGTTCAGCTCCTTTGGCAAGTCACTTTATCTCCCTGTTCCTGAGGCACCAAAAACACAGACGGGTGACTTTGTAAAAAAAAATCCACTATACTGTAATTGTGAAGCGTAAAGGTTGCAATACAGACCAAGTGCATACACTTAACATGCCGTATAATAACGTTACGAAAAGGTCCATCATAGTTTGTGGAGCTCAGCAAGTAGTGTGTGATAATGTAAGCAATAGCACACTGGTATCCCATTTCAAGTGTAACAGGATGCAGTAATGAGATATCTATATATCTGTCTCGTCTGTTGGCATGACGGATCTCCAGTGACTTTTGTGAGCAGGGAAATACTGGAAGCTAATTGAACCAGTGACCACAAAGCAAAACAGAAAATCAGATATGTTATAATGATGGCATAGGCCACAATAGTAAAGTTCAGTGTCTGTTTACTGTGTGGGGGATTGGTTGTGGCAGCAGTTTGGGTGTGAAAGTTCTGTTATATATGAAGTTGCTGTTTTTAATTTCGCAATTCTACATTACCCCCGCCCCCTTTTTTCTCTTTTTAAAAAAAATAAATATGTAAAGTATGTGACAATCTATAATTCTACATTCTTACCTAAACTGGCAATCGTTTGGTGCGCCTGTTATAAATCTGTAAAAATCCTGATTGTGTGGCTAACTAAATGGCCGCTTTCTAACTTTGTGCTGCCGTCTGAAATGCTGCAGCGGGTATGCAACATTATAATACTAAGTGTAACATGTTATTATTCTAGCTGTCAGAGCAATAGTCTGCTTGCTGCTTTGAACACTGCAACAGATCTGTTTGTGATACTTTGTTGCCAAAGGGCAGAGATGAGAAATGTGTGTCACAGCCCGTTTCAAAAGAGGAAGTGTGACTTTCTAAAGTGTTGCTGTAGCAACCAAAGGATGATCAGTATTAAAAATGGCATTAGGAGTTAACAAAAAAAATGCAGACCGTATTTATCTAATACCACAGAACCAATTTATTTATTTATCTATATATATATTTCTCAAATCGTTGTATGTGTATCTGTTTGTCCTGTGTCTCCCTGTCCCTAGGGGCAATCGCATTGGACCTTTGGCCCGTCACTCCGCCTCAGGCCAATGAGATGGCTCCCTTGGCCCGCCCGCCCCCGCACACCTCTCATTGGCCGGTGTGGGCTAACAGTGTCTCACACATACCCCAGTGCCCCCCTCACCGCAAACCCCCCCTCATCGCAAACCGCAGCAGGGCAGAGGAAAAAGCAGAGAGGGGGGGGGCACACAACAACAACAACAACAAACTGACTGACACACGAACTGCCTGTCTGAAACACACACAGACTGACTGACACACACACACACTGACTGACGCGCGCACACACACTGACGCGCGCACCCTCCCTGACTGACGCGCGCACACTCACTGACTGGCGCACACACACACTGACTGACGCGCGCACACACAGCGTGCCTGAGACACACATACTGACTGACGCACACTGACTGCCTGCCACGCGCACACACACTGGCTGACACACACTGAATGGTGTGCGCACACACACCCTGACTAACGCACACACCTGAGACACACATACTGACTGACGCACACACACACACTGACTGACGCACAAACAAGCACTGACTGACTGCCACGCGCACACACACAACCCCTTACTGACGCACGCACACACCCCCTGACTGACGCACGCACACACCCCCTGACTGACGCTCGCACACACCCCCTGACTGACGCTCGCACACACACCCTGACTGACGCACACACACACCCCCTGACTGACGCACGCACACACCCCCTGACAGACGCATGCGCGCGCGCGCACACACACACACACGGACTGATGCACACACACGGACTGACGCACACACGCACACACGCATACACACACACACGGACTGATGCACACACACACACGGACTGGCGCACACACACACACACGGACACACGCACG